>NC_041384.1:131318333-131318832 GCF_002162155.2 Triticum dicoccoides | reverse complement strand
GTTTAATTGTTAGTGTTAGATTTACTGCTTGATATGTGTTAGTGTTAGTGTTAGATTTAGTGCTACATATGTGTTAGTGTTAGTGTTAGAAAAGAAGTAGAAGAAGTAGAAGAAGAAGAAGTAGAAGTAGAAGTAGAAGAAGTAGAAGAAGAAGAAAAGAAAAGAAGTTGAAAAAAGATGAAAGAAGAAGAAGAAGAAGAAGAAGAAGAAGAAGAAGAAAAGAAGTCGAAGAAGAAGAAAGGAAGAAAAGAAAAGTAGTAGAAAAAAGATGAAAAAGGAAGAAGAAGAAAAGAAGTAGAAGAAGTAGAAGAAGAAGAAAATAAGAAATGAAAAGAAGTAAAAGAAGTAGAAAAGAGATGAAAGAAGCAGAAGAAGAAAGGAAAGAAGAAGACGAAGAAGAAGAAGAGAAAGAAAGAAGAAGAATGATAGAAGGAAACACCACGACCCCTGACCCCGACACCACACCTCGAGACCACAACCCCCTGACCCCGACACCCCG
>NC_041384.1:131310227-131318106 GCF_002162155.2 Triticum dicoccoides | reverse complement strand
GACCCTGACACCACACCCCGACCCCCCGACCCCGAAACAGCATCCCGACCCCGACGTGGCACCCCGACACCGATACGACACCCCGACCCCCGACACCTCCCGAAAAGGTGTTCTTTGGCCTTCCAAAAGCCGAGGGGTCATGTCTATGTGAATTATTAGTTAGGTCATATATTTTTCGATTTTGTTATGAAAAACATCATATATAATTGTGTTGATTGGGTAGATTTACATGTGCAGTTGTTTCATCGCTGCGAGGTTTGGTGTTCGACGACCTCGTCGTGCTTTTGATGAGCTCTACCCCTTCATTCGTGGGTGAGCACAAATGACATGTCCTCCTCCCCCATTAATTATTTGCTCTATTCCGGTGTTCGTGCCGATGAAACTTGATAGCTAGCTATATATGTGTCTTGAATCATCAGTATGCGTAACCAATATGTGTCTCCCGTTCAAAAGCATTATAGTTATAAATCTGCATGCATTTGCATATTTATAACCTTGATTCTTTCGAATTGTCCAACGCTATCCATGGACAGCCTGAGTATGTGTAGATTGAGTTTGTTTTACCATATGCTTTGCTCCGGATCCGACGCATAAATTTTGTCAGTGCCTCCCCTGTTGTTCTCCGGGTACACATCCTCTTTGTTTATTGCAGAGACGTGTATCAGGAGAACAGCGGGGAGGTGCTGCCGAAATTTTGCGTCGGATCCGGAGCACAGCATGGGAAAATGAACCCAATCTACACATACTCGGGTGGGATTAGGACCTATCATTACCTATTAGAGTGTAGGTTGCATGGACGTAATAAAATTGACAAAGTAGATCAACTGATGAATATATACATGGTGAATTATATATATATATATATATTTGTTGTGTGTCCAGTAGCTCTGAAAGTCAAGATGAGTGATCGTGCGTGGATGTATACCGATCACACTGGTCAGAACAAATGGAGCGCTGAATGGTTCACAAAAAACCAAGGGGTTTGTGCAAGCCGCATTTCCAAATGGCCAGAGGAAAACCTGGTGCCCCTGTTTTTGGTGTGGCAATTGGGAAAAGAGGACAGAGGCTGAAATGGGCAAACACCTACAGAAGAGTGGTTTTATGCCCGATTATATGGTGTGGACATATCATGGTGAGTCTGCCCAACGTGACCGGGCTGAGGTGGATCGTCGTCGCACCGACGAGCATGGTACTGGGATGGAAACATGGTGCAAGACTATGAAGATGCTCGGGATTCGGACGAGGAGATGGAGGAATCTGCAAAGGCCTTCAATGAAATGTTGGAGTATTCAAAACGTCCGCTCCACAAGCACACTGAGCTTTGTCAGTTGGATGCCATCTCACAAGTAATGGCTTTGAAGGCTCAGTTCAACTTGGGCAAAGAATGCTACGACGCAATGATGACAGTATTTGGACGCTTTCTACCCAAAGGCCATGTAATGCCTGTAAACCTGTACCAGTCGGACAAAATCCTCCGTGCACTGAGGATGCCCTATGAGAAGATACATTCCTGTGAGAAAGGATGTGACTTATTTAGGCTTGACTAAGCGGACTTGAACTAATGTCCCATTTGCAAGTCTTCCAGGTATGTTGTGGTAGACAACGGTATGGGTGAGAAGACACAGACCAAAATCCCCGTTAGTGTTCTTTGGTATATGCCAATCGTACCAAGACTTTAACGTCTTTTCATGGTCGAAGAGACGGCCAGACAGATGACATGGCACAAAACAGGCAAAAGAACCGAACTAAATGCAGATGGGAATCTGATGATGGTACACACATCGGATGGTGTTGCGTGGAAAAGTTTGATGAATTACATGCTGACAAAGCAGCAGATCCGAGGCATCCTCGAGTCAGCATCAACATGGATGGGTTCAGTGTGTTTGGTATGACGGCAGCCCAATACAGTTGTTGGCCCGTATTTGTATTTCCACTCAATCTGCCCCCGGATAGATTATGCAAAGAAAGAACATTTTCCTGACATTGGTAATTCCAGGGCCCAACTATCCGGGGAAAAATATGAATGTGTACATGCAGCCACTTAAGGACGAATTGCAAGAAGCCTGGGATAATTTGTTCAAGACATACGACGCCTATAGCAAACGGAACTTCATAATGCATGTCTGGTACATGTACTCGACGCATGACTTGCCGACGTATGTGCTATTCATTGGCTGGAGTGTGCATGGAAGGTTCCCGTGCCCCACATGCAAGGGAGTTCTTGAGTTTCATTGGCTTCAGGCCGGTCACAAGTCTTCTTGCTTCGACATGCATAGACAGTTCCTGGATCCTCGCCATAAGTTAAGGAAAGCCAAGAAGAACTTCATCAGAGGTAGAGTTGTCAAAAACTATGCACCACATGCGTTGACAGGCCAACAGACCCTGAATCAGTTAAACGCTCTCGAGCCAGATCCAGAGCGTCCAGGATACTTCAAGGGGTATAATTCTAGGCACGCCTGGACTCACAAGACATGGTTATGGGATCTACCTTACTTCAAAGACCTCCTTTGCCCACACAACATCGACGTGATGCACACTGAGAAGAATATCGCTGAGGCACTTTTTGGTACATTGTTCGGCATAGATGGGAAGTTAAAGGATAATCTAAGGCTAGAGTCGATCTGGAGGTGCTATGTGATAGGCTGTTACAAAACATGAAAGAACCAAAAGGAAAGCAGAACTAGACGAAGCCAAAGGCATGGTTCAATCTTGGAAGGCCAGCTGTGAGGGAAATTATCTTGTGGGTGAAAATGCAGTTGATGTTCCCCGATGGGTATGCAGCGAATCTAAAGAGGGGAGCGACTCTTGATAAATTGAAGATATTTGGTCTAAAGAGTCATGATTGGCACATATGGATCGAGCGGGTAATGCCGGTGATGTTGTGTGGCTTCATCCCTGAGGATGAATGGCTAGTACTGGCAGAACTCAGCTATTTCTTCCGTGTTCTTTGTGCGAAAGAACTATCGCCTGGCGTGCTAGAAGAAATGGAAGAGTTGGCGCTGGAGTTGATCTGCAAGTTAGAGAAGATCTTTCCACCGGGCTTGTTTCATCCAATGTAGCATTTGATTTTGCCTCTCCCGACCGAGGCAAGATTGGGGGGGCCCGTGCAAAATCGTTGGTGCTACCCAACTGAGAGGATGCAGAAGACGCTTCGAGAAAAATGTAAAAATAAACGTAGAATTGAAGCATCGATGGCTGAGGCATTCATCACTGAGGAGGCGGCAAACTTCGTGATAGCACACTATGAAGCCAAAAATCATCATTTGCATAATCCGAAGCCTCAGTACAATGCTGACGACCCTAAAAAGGGTGGATCCAACCTCAGCCTAATCAAAAGGGAATCTCGCACCAGCCAGTGTTTCAAATCCAGTATCTTTGGATAACGAAGAATGGTGGACCATTTCGTTGTATATCTTGAACAACCTGATAGAAGTACAGCCGTACATCGAGTAAGTTCTCGATACATTGCTTTGCAACTTCTATTTCCTTTGAACTGCTCTTATTCCTGGATATTTCATACAGTCGATACGTCGCCATATTCTTGTATGGAGCGGTTATCCAAAAGGATTCGATCGAAGAGTATGAGCTTCTCGCAAAGCAAGGAGGTGGTTATCCCGGTTTCATCTCTTGGTTCAAACAAACTGTAATTTCTATTAGACAATTTCATTTCATTCGCTAATTTGTGTGTAATGCAACAATCCTTTCGTATTAAACTTGTAGGCTAATTCAGAGTCTATGGACGCCGAATTGAGACAAGTCGCTAATGGTTTTGACTATAAGGTCCGTTCATTTGACAAATACGACATCAACGGGTATCGCTTTCGTACCTATGGCAAAGAGCTATCTATGGCCGACCAAAAGTCTACAAGTTGTTATGTATCTGCTATCGGCGAAGGAGGTTCCGAGTATTATGGGAGAGTTGAAGCAATTTATGAACTTCTATTCTATGGTGAAAACCCACCGAATGGCATAGTCTTCAAATGTTATTGGTTCAGCCGAAGGAGACTAGAAGGACTCATGAACATATAGGGCTAGTTGAAATCAACCAAAGCACCAATTTAGATGTTCTTGATGTCTATATTACGGCTCAACAGGCGACCCAAGTATTTTATCTACCATGGGCCTGCCAAACTAATCGAAATCTGAAAGGTTGGGATGTCGTTTATGAAGTGCCGCCACGTGCTAGACTATCTCCCCCAAAGGAACATGATTATGAACCTCACATTAACCCATACACATATGAAGGAGCATTCTTCCAAGAGACACGTCTTTCCAAAAAGCATTTCAAGAACCTCTATACTTCCCCCCAAAACATTGAAGTAGACAGCGACAGTGAATCCGACATCACCTCAGAGGAGGAACAAGAAGAGCCGGAACAAGAAGAGGTTACTGCTGCGGATGACCTGTCAATGCTTGACCGATTACGTCAAGGTGGCCTTCCACATGTTGATGCCACTGAACCCTATGAGCCCGTCATTGATTATAGTGATGATGATGATTATGCATTTATTGATGATACTGATCGAGATTATTAGTAGTGTCAGGTATTCAATTTTTTTATGTTGTACTTGATGATGATACACTTAAGTGATATACATATTATTATTCATGTCGGTATTTTTTATGTTGTACTAATTTCGTTTACTCTTTGTCAGGGCAGGTGTTGAAAGATGGTGGGCGCTGGTCGGGAGCGCTCCGAGGCCCCTTCTTCGTCGGCTCGTGGTGTGAGGTCTTCCATTCCACACGCACCTCTCTGCCGAGCGTTGCTGGACAGTATGGCGACACCGCCGGGCCCTTCTTCGTCGACCGCGGTGCCCAGCAGGGGACGAGGTAAGAAGAAGAGAGGAGCGGGAGCACGTGGTCGCGGGAGAGGAGGTACGGTGACTGCTAGGGCGCCTTCCTCGCCGCCACCCCCAGCTGTTTCACCCGAGCAGGTGACTGCTAGGGTGGACTCGTCCGAGGAGGTGGCTACACGGACTACGGTCCACGAGCCTCCGGTCCACGGGCCTTCGGCCCACGAGACCCCAGAGGAGCACACGTCTGGATGGGGTACCTGGCCAGATCAGCCTGAGGAGCCGAGTGGCCATGCTGATGATGGCGGGGATCCGACTGATATTGAGGAGGAGGGGGGCACCGTCTACCCGCGTGGTTGTACACGGCTCCCGTTCGTGCCACCGACCCGCGAGCAGAGGTAGTTGATTTTCCCTGATGGGGAGAGGTAAGTGCATTTTGTCTTTTTGTACCTTCTGCATTCACGTTTCTTCAAATAACTAATGCATTGGCCTTGTCATGCTGCAGGGGTTGGGACCACCATCATAGTGTCCGCTGGCCCAACTCTGTCCTTGGAGTTGTTTGTCAGCAAAACTTCATGGGGTTTGTCACGTTGCCTAGTGAGGATCGGCTTCCAGAGCTTGGATTGAGTTGGGAGCACTACTTGGCTGCCTCGGCCCCGCCGGGTGAGATTATCGATGGTGTCTTGTGCAAGACGAGGGCAGACGTGGTGATAAGAAAGTTCTGGGTAATTTCTCCTTTACACAATTAAAAATCTTCAACTAGCTAGTTATTAATTATACTAATCAACATTGTCTCATTTGATTGCAGACATTCTATAGGTGTGAGGAGGTATACGAGGAGGAAGCGGCAAATGTTATCGATAACGTCTGCAAGCGCCTACTACAGAACTTACGGCACGAGGCTCGGGTGCAGACTGTTCGAGACTACTACGCCTCGCGTGGTATCAACAAGACCAAGCCGGCGTGCTGCGAGAAGTTCTTGAGGAAGGAGCAGTACATGAAGGTAATTCTTAAGGCCTTGTACTTACTTCCTTCATTTAGTAATTCATAGCCGTAGCGCTCAAGTTTCTATTTGCTAACTTAGGCCCCTCCGAGATGGTGTGCAGATCGGATGGATTGTTGGGAGATGTTGGTCAATGAGTGGTGCTAAAAGAATGGCTAGCCCTCCACAATGAGGCCAAGGACAAACGTGCCCAAATGGAAGGTGTGCCACACCATCAAGGCAGCTCCAACTTATATTAGTTCGGGCGGAACTGGGTACGTGGTTTGCTTCATGATTCATGCAATTCATTCATCATGCTAGCTTTAGCCCTTTAATTACTAATTTACTTTGTTTCTCTCTTTCAGGCACGCGACAATAAGGCGGATAAGGTGCCAGAGGTGTACGACCTGTATGCCATGGCCCACACTGCCTCTTACAAGAAAGCCAATGCATTCTCTCTGTCTGACCTCAATGATCCAAACAACATCACCAACATCTCCTCCCATGACAAGCTCATGAAATATAGAGATCAGGGGAAGGCAAGGAAAGGGGAGGACTTTAACCCGAGCTAGGGTCCCATTGATACAGAGCTGCTGATGATATCTGGTGGCGGGAGGTCCCATGGCTCCATAGCCATGGGAGATGGACTTATCTGTTGTCCTAGCACTCTCCCGGAGATCAAGGCGCCAATCGAGCTCCGCTCCTAAGATAATGCCTAGTGAACGGCCAGTCCAACTCGCCTTCAAGGTTAGTTATACATACTCAACTATCTTTCTCCATTACATTGTGTGCGCTTCCATCAATGATTACAAATGGTCATGTGAGTGGTATTGCAGGCTGCTATATAGAGTGAGAGAGATAGAACGGAGAAACTTCTGGCGGATGCGGCGGAGAGGCAATGGGAGTTGGAGGAGAGGACGACAAAGATGTTGGAGGAGGAGAGGGCATGGAATGACATGCAGGCAAGGGCCATGTACGAGCTCCTTGTGGTAAGTTTCTTCTGCAGATTAGCCAAAACATTCATGTAGTGTTTGTCTCATTACTAACTAGTATGACTGAGTTATCAAAGCCAAATGTGCAGTCTGTGTGCGAGAAGTCCGGTCAGACCGCTCCGCCGATGCCAGTGATTGCTCCTGGGACCATGGTGAGTTTAATTTGAATGGAAATTACTTGCTAGTCTTAACATTTCAGTGTCATCATGCTAATGAGACATTGGAAATGATCTTTGGTGCAGCGTAACTCCAGACAAACATCGCACAATCCTTCTCTAGCTACCAGCACGAGCCATCCCGCTCCTACACCTCCATGATCACGGTAAGTTTCTCTAGTGTTTTGCTCAACAAATGCATAAAGACCTAGACTTAGATTTATTTCCTCCAATATGCTTACCATAATGACCTAGAGTTAGCTTCTTTTCCTCCTAAATGACTTAATAATCTTACTGACCTCCAAAACCATCCATTTTACCTAAGTTAGCTCTAAAACAATCTGTACTTAGCTTACTTATGTCAAAATTTGCATAATTAGCTTAGTTAGCTCATAAACGATCCATTTTACCTAATTTAGCTCTAAAATGACCCATTTTACCTTAGTTAGCTTATAAATGATCCATTTTATCCAAGTTAGCTCTAAAATGACCCATTTTACCTAGATTAGCTCCTAAATGATCCATTTTACCTACGTTAGCTTTAAAATGACCCATTTCACCTAGGTTAGCTCCAAAATGACCCATCTTACCTAGGTTAGCTCCAAAATGACCCATCACACCTAGGTTAGCTCTAAAATGATGCTTTTTACTAAGTTAGCTCATAAACGAAGCATTTCAACTAAGTTAGCTCATAAACAATCCATTTCACCTAAGTTAGCTCAAAAACGGTCCATTTCACCTAAATTAGCTCTTAACTGATCCATTTCACCTAAGTTAGCTCATAAACGATCCATTTCAACTAAGTTAGCTCATAAATGGTCCATTTTACCTAAGCTCATAAATGATCCATTTCAACTAAGTTAGCTCATAAATGATCCATTTCACCTAAGTTAGCTCAAAAAGGACCCATTTCACCTTAGTTAGCTCATAAACGATCCATTTCACCTTAGTTAGCTC
>NC_041384.1:131269379-131309915 GCF_002162155.2 Triticum dicoccoides | reverse complement strand
ATAAATGATCCATTTCACCCAAGTTATCTCATAAATGATCCATTTCACCTAAGTTAGCTCATAAACGATCCATTTCACCTTAGTTAGCTCATAAATGATCCATTTCAACTAAGTTAGCTCATAAATGACCATTTCAACTAAGTTAGCTCATAAACAATCCATTTCACCTAAGTTAGCTCATAAATGATCCATTTCACCTTAATTAGCTCATAAACGACCCATTTCAACTTAGTTAGCTCATATATGATCCATTTCACCTAAGTTAGCTCATAAATGACATATACTTCTTGTGCTAGTCTTATTCTTCTAGTCTTTTTCTTCTAGTCATCTTTTTCTAACTTTCTTATTTGCCATTTCGCAGATTTCGTTCACTTCACGGAAGCTAGCTTGCTATGATGGAGTGCTTGTTTTTTCTTTCATTTTCTTAAAGTATTCTTCTAGCTCGCTATGATGGAACTTGATATCTTGATGAAACTTTGCATTGTAAAATGTATGGATGGAACAATGTGTATGTGCAACTTGATGGAACTTGCTATGTATGAATGGATGGAACTATATATGTATGTACGATGAAACTTATGTGCTGGATATGTCATATGTTTGCTGTTAAATAGCCCTGTGAAATATATATATATGTATGTATATATATATAAATATATATGTCATATATATATATGTCATATATATATTTGCTGTCAAAATTGTTGCATTAAAAAACAGAAAAAATGAGGCAAAGCAGGATCTTTGCCGTCAGCCACTGATGGCAAAGCCACCATTGCCGACAGCCGCGGACAGCAAAGGCACCTTTGCCAACAGCCGCGGACGGCAATTCAGCCACGCGGCGGCCACCTGTGCCTCCTGGGAACTGACCATTTGGCCAGTTTGCCTACAGCGGCTGACGGCAAAGGTTTTGCCTACAGTGGCAGACGACAAAGCGTAAACAACTTTGCCTAAAGCCACGAACGGCAAAGGCCTGCCGTGTAGTGACGTCCAGCTGACATCATTCGGCGGACGGCAAAGGCCGGACAAATTTTGCCGTCAGCGGCGGACGGCAAAGGCTGTCGTTAGCCACCTAACGGACTAACAGCGTAATTATTGCCGTCTGCTTTCTTTGCCGTCAGCTGCTGATGGCAAAGGCCCCTTTGCTGTCAGCCGCCGAAAGCAGACGGCAAAGTAGCTCTTTGCCGATCCTTACTTTGCCGGAGCCTTTTGCCGTCCGCGGCAGACGGCGAAGACCTTTGCCGTCCGCCGTTCCTGCCTTTGCCGTCTGCCGTGGCAAATGGCAAAGTAGCTGATTCCTGTAGTGTATATATGTTCATTATCTACCTTCCTTACTACATATAAGTTGTATTTGTTCCAATAAGCTACTGCCTATTTACATATCGCGCGCACCCGAGTCACACAAACTTAACAAATTAGCCGTACATTTTCTAAATTATTGCATGGCATGTTTAGAAAGCTTGATACCAAGTTGTTAGTTTTATGTTTATCCTCCTTTCTCGAGTTTCGCATGTGTTCTCGGTAGATGCCGAGGAGCAGCGACAACACTCATTCTTCATCTGATTCGGACAACCCTAGGTCTTCAGCAGATTGTGAGGGGTCAAGTAATCTTGAACGGGATAGAGCTGCAGCAATTACCCTTCCGGTCAGGACATAGAGGAACGCTCCAAGGAAGCCCACACACCAGCCTAAAGGTGTATATGAAGTAACCGAGATTGATTTAAAGTCTTGGGCTCTAACTAAACCAGATAAAGCACGCACGAGGCTCAGAAGTGTGTGTGGATTTGTTGGCAGGGCAAGGCTCAACATTAATCTGCCGGGGTTTCGGAAGGCTGGCACAGAAACACGATGAAGGATAGTCTGGGAGATCATGGATCACTTCAATGTTCCAGAGCAGTGGAGAATGCAGGTGGAACACGCTGCACCGAAGAAGGCTAGGGATGCTTGGATAAACTAGAATCACATGTTGTACAAGAATTAATTGAGTGAAGGCAGGGACCCAATCCCCGCATACCCCCAAATTACGAAGGCGGACTAGGCAGAATTCAAAAGAGTCATGGCAACTAAAGAGTTTGCTGAGAAGAGTTTCAAGCAATCGGAACTTCAGAAGAAGAACATACACCCCCACCGTATGGGTGTGGCAGGATACTATGGGATGAAACTGATATGGGAGCAGGAGGACAAAGAAGAAGTAGCGGCGGGTGGGAATCTGGCCTTTAGTCAAATCAGGGGCGAACGTGCCAGAGACTACATGCGGGCATGTGCAAAGAGGCATGATGAAGGAACATATTACTTTGAAAACTCACGTGACGCCTGAGGGAGTCCTGGATTAGGGGGTCTCCGGACAACCGGATTATATTCTTTGGCCGGACTGGTGGACTATGAAGATACAAGATTGAAGACTTTGTCTCGTGTCCAGGTGGGACTCTACTTGGCGTGGAAGGCAAGCTAGGCAATACGGATATGCATATCTCCTCCTTTGTAACCAACCTTATGTAACCCTAGCTGTTGGGGAACGTAGTAATTTCAAAATTTTCCTACGCACATGCAAGATCATGGTGATGCATAGCAACGAGAGGGAGGAGTGTTGTCCACGTACCCTCATAGACCGAAATCGGAAGTGTTAGCACAACGCGGTTGATGTAGTCGTACGTCTTCATGATCCGACCGATCCAAGTACCGAACGCACGGCACCTCCGAGTTCAACACACGTTCAGCTCGATGACGTCCCGCGAACTCCGATCCAGCAGAGCTTCACGGGAGAGTTCCGTCAGCACGACGGCGTGGTGACGGTGATGATGTTGCTACCGACGCAGGGCTTTGCCTAAGCACCACTGTGATATGACCGAGGTGGAATATGGTGGAGGGGGCACCACACACGGCCGAGATAGATCAACTGATCAACTTGTATGTCTAGAGGTACCCCCCTACCCCTGTATATAAAGGAGCAAGGGGGGAGGCCGGCCGGCCCTCTATGGGCGCGCCATGAGGAGGAGTCCTCCTCCAAATAGGAGTAGGACTCCCCTTTCCTACTCCTACTAGGAGGAGGAAATGAAGGAGGAGAAGGAGAAGGAAGGAGAAGGAGGAAAAGGAGGAAAGGGGGGCCGGCCCCCTAGTCCAATTCAGTTTGGGCTAGGGGGGGCCGCGCACCCTGCCTCTTCTCTTCCACCACTTGGCCCATGAGGCCCATTACTTCTTCCTCGTATTCCCGTAACTCCCCGGTACCCCCAAAAATACCCGAATCACTCGAAACCTTTCCGATGTTTGAATATAGTCGTCCAATATATCGATCTTTACGTCTCGACCATTTTGAGACTCCTCGTCATGTCCCCGATCTCATCCGGGACTTCGAACTACCTTCGGTACATCAAATCACATAAACTCATAATACAATCGTCCCTGAAACTTTAAGCGTGCGGACCCTACGGGTTCGAGAACTATGTAGACATGACCGAGACACGTCTACGGCCAATAACCAATAGTGGAACCTGGATGCTCATATTGGCGCCCACATATTCTACGAAGATCTTTATCTGTCAAACCGCATAACAACATACGTTGTTCCCTTTGTCATCGGTATGTTACTTGCCCGAGAATCGATCGTCGGTATCTCAATACCTAGTTCAATCTCGTTACCATCAAGTCTCTTTACTCGTTCCGTAATACATCATCCTACAACTAACTCATTAGTTGCAATTATTGCAAGGCTTTATGTGATGTGCGTTACCGAGAGGGCCCAGAGATACCTCTCCAACAATCGGACTGACAAATCCTAATCTCGAAATACACCAACCCAAAAAGTACCTTTGGAGACACCTGTAGAGCACCTTTATAATCACCCAGTTACGCTGTGACGTTTGGTAGCACACAAAGTGTTCCTCCGGTAAACGGGAGTTGCATAATCTCATAGTCATAGGAACCTGTATAAGTCATGAAGAAAGCAATAGCAACAAACTAAACGATCAAGTGCTATGCTAATGGAATGGGTCAAGTCAATCATATTATTCTCTAATGATGTGACCCCGTTAATCAAATGACAACTCATGTCCATGGCTAGGACTCTTAACCATCTTTGATTCAACGAGCTAGTCAAGTAGAGGCATACTAGTGACACTCTGTTTGTCTATGTATTCACACATGTATTATGTTTCCGGTTAAAACAATTCTAGCATGAATAATAAAAATTTATCATGAAATAAGGAAATAAATAATAACTTTATTATTGCCTCTAGGGCATACTTCCCTCGGTCTCCCACTTGCACTAGAGTCAATAATCTAGTTCACATCGTCATGTGATTTAACATCAATAGTTCACATCACCATGTGGTTAACACCCATAGTTCACATTGTCATGTGACCAACACCCAAAGGGTTTACTAGATTCAATAATATAGTTCACATCGCTATGTGATTAACGCCCAAAGAGTACTAAGGTGTGATCATGTTTTGCTTGTGAGAGAAGTTTAGTCAACAGGTCTGCCACATTCAGATCCGTAAGTATTTTGCAAATTTCTATGTCAACAATGCTCTGCACTAAGCTACTCTAGCTAATTTCTCCCACTTTCAATATGTATCCTGATTGAGACTTTGAGTCATCTGGATTAGTGTTAAAACTTGCATTGATGTAACCTTTTACGACGAACCTTTTTGTCACCTCCATAATCGAGAAACATATCCTTATTCCACTAAGGATAATTTTGACCAATGTCCAGTGATCTACTCCTAGATCAGTATTGTACTCCCTTGCCAAACTCAGGGCAGGGTATACAATAGGTCTGGTACACAGCATGGCATACTTTATAGAACCAATGGCTGAGGCATAGGGAATGACTTTCATTCTCTCTCTATCTTCTGCCGTGGTCGGGTTTTTGAGTCTTACTCAACTTCACACCTTGTAACATAGGCAAGAACTCCTTTTTGACTGTTCCATTTTGAACTACTTCAAAATCTTGTCAAGGTATGTACTCATTGAAAAACTTATCAAGCGTCTTGATCTATCTCTATAGATCTTGATGCTCAATATGTAAGCAGCTTCACCGAGGTCTTTCTTTGAAAAACTCCTTTCAAACATTCCTTTATGCTTTGCAGAACAATTCTACATTATCTCCGATCAACAATATGTCATTCACATATACTTATCAGAAATGTTGTAATGCTCCCACTCACTTTCTTATAAATACAGGCTTCACCGCAAGTCTGTATAAAACTATATGCTTTGATCAACTTATCAAAGCGTATATTCCAACTCCGAGATGCTTGCACCAGTCCATAGATGGATCGCTGGAGCTTGCATATTTTGTTAGTACCTTTAGGATTGACAAAACCTTCTGGTTGCATCATATACAACTCTTCTTTAATAAATCCATTAAGGAATGCAGTTTTGTTTATCCACTTGCCAGATTTCATAAAATGCGGCAATTGCTAACATGATTCGGACAGACTTAAGCATAGATACGAGTGAGAAACTCTCATCATAGTCAACACCTTGAACTTATCGAAAACCTTTTTGCGACAATTCTAGCTTTGTAGATAGTAACACTACTATCAGCGTCCGTCTTCCTCTTGAAGATCCATTTAATCTCAATGGCTCGCCGATCAATGGGCAAGTCAATAAAAGTCCATACTTTGTTCTCATACATGGATCTCATCTCAGATTTCATGGCCTCAAGCCATTTCGCGGAATCTGGGCTCATCATCGCTTCCTCATAGTTCGTAGGCTCGTCATGGTCAAGTAACATGACCTCCAGTACAGGATTACTGTACCACTCTGGTGCGGATCTCACTCTGGTTTACCTATGAGGTTCGGTAGCAACTTGATCTGAAGTTACATGATCATCATCATTAGCTTCCTCACTAATTGGTGTAGTAGTCACAGGAACATATTTTTGTGATGAACTACTTTCCAATAAGGGAGCTGGTATAGTTACCTCATCAAGTTCTACTTTCCTCCCACTCACTTCTTTCGAGAGAAACTCCTTCTCTAGAAAGGATCCATTCTTAGCAACGAATAACTTGCCTTAGGATCTGTGATAGAAGGTGTACCCAACATTTTCTTTTGGGTATCCTATGAAGACACACTTCCCCAATTTGGGTTTGAGCTTATCAGGTTGAAACTTTTTCACATAAGTGTTGCAACCTCAAACTTTAAGAAACGACAGCTTAGATTTCTTGCCAAACCATAGTTCATACGGTGTCGTCTCAACGGATTTAGATGGTGCCCTATTTAATGTGAATGTAGCTGTCTCTAATGCATAACCCCAAAATGATAGCGGTAAATTGGTAAGAGACATCATAGATCGCACCATATCTAATAAAGTACGGTTACGATGTTCGGACACACCATTACACTGTGGTGTTCCAGGTGGCGTGAGTAGTGAAACTATTTCACATTGTTTTAACTGAAGGCCAAACTCGTAACTCAAATATTTTACTTCTGCGATCATATCGTAGAAAGTTTTATTTTTGTTACGATGATTCTCCACTTCACTCTAAAATTCTTTGAACTTTTCAAATGTTTCAGACTTGTGTTTCATCAAGTAGATATACTCATATCTGCTCAAATCATCTGTGAATATCAAAAAATAATGATACTTGCCGCGAGCCTCAATATTCATCAGACCACATACATCAGTATGTATGATTTCCAAAAAAAAAATTGCTCGCTCCATTGTTCCGGAGAACGGAGTCTTAGTCATCTTGCCCATGACGCATGGTTCGGAAGCATCAAGTGATTCATAATCAAGTGATTCCAAAAGTCCATCAGCATGGAGTTTCTTCATGCGCTTTACACCAATATGACCTAAATGGCAGTGCCACAAATAAGTTGCACTATCATTATTAACTTTGCATCTTTTGGTTTCAATATTATGAATATGTGTATCACTACGATCGAGATCCAATGAACCATTTTCATTGGGTGTGTAACCATATATGTAAACAGAACAACAATTTATTCTCTTACTTAAATGAATAACCGCATTGCAATAAACATGATCAAATCATATTCATGCTCAATGCAAACACCAAATAACATTTATTATATTCAACACTAATCCCGAAAGTATAGGGAGTGTGCGATGATGATCATATCAATCTTGGAACCACTTCCAACACACATCGTCACTCCAACCTTAACTAGTCTCTGTTCAATATGCAACTCCCGTTTCAAGTTACTACTCTTAGCAACTGAACCAGTATCAAATACCGGGGGTTGCTACGAACACTAGTAAAATACACATCAATAATTCGTATATCAAATATACCTTTGTTCACTTTGCCATCCTTCTTATCCGCCAAATACTTGGGGCAGTTCCGCTTCCAGTGACCAGTCCCTTTGCAGTAGAAGCACTTAGTCTCAGGCTTAGGACCAGACTTGGGCTTCTTTACTTGAGCAGCAACTTGCTTGCCGTTCTTCTTGAAGTTACCCTTTTTCCCTTTGCCCTTTTCTTGAAACCAGTGGTCTTGTCTACCATCAACACTTGATATTTTTCTTGATTTCTACCTTCGTTGATTTCATCATTATGAAGAGCTTGGGAATCATTTCCGTTATCCCTTGCATATCATAGTTCATCACGAAGTTCTACTAACTTGGTGATGGTGACTAGAGAATTCTGTCAATCACTATCTTATCTGGAAGATTAACTCCCACTTTATTCAAGCGATTGTAGTACCCAGACAATCTGAGCACATGCTCACTGCTTGAGCTATTCTCCTCCATCTTTTAGCTATAGAACTTGTTGGAGACTTCATATCTCTCAACTCGGGTATTTGCTTGAAATATTAACTTCAACTCCTGGAACATCTCATATAGTCCATGACGTTCAAAACGTCTTTGAAGTCCCGATTCTAAGCCGTTTAAGAATGGTGCACTAAACTATCAAGTAGTCATCATATTGAGCTAGCCAAACGTTCATAACGTCTGCATCTGCTCCTGCAATAGGTATGTCACCTAGCGGTGCATTAAGGACATAATTCTTCTGTGCAGCAATGAGGATAATCCTCAGATCACGGATCTAATCCACATCATTGCTACTAACATCTTTCAACTTAATTTTCTCTAGGAACATATCAAAATAAAACAGGGGAGCTAAACGCGAGCTTTTGATCTACAACATAGATATGCTAATACCACCAGGACTAAGTTCATGATAAATTTAAGTTCAATTAATCATATTACTTAAGAACTCCCACTTAGACAGACATCCCTCTAATCTTCTAAGTGATCACGTGATCCATATCAACTAAACCATGTCCAATCATCACGTGAGATGGAGTAGTTTCAATGGTGAACATCACTATGTTGATCATATCTACTATATGATTCACGCTCGACCTTTCAGTCTCAGTGTTCCAAGGCCATATCTGGATATGCTAGGCTCGTCAAGTTTAACCTGAGTATTCTGTGTGTGCAAAACTGGCTTGCACCCGTTGTAGATGGACATAGAGCTTATCACACCCGATCATCACGTGGTGTTTGGGCACGACGAACTTTGGCAACGGTGCATACTCAGGGAGAACACTTTTGTCTTGATTTTTAGTCAGAGATCATCTTATAATGCTACCGTCAATTAAAGCAAGATAAGATGCATAAAAGATAAACATCACATGTAATCAAAATATGTGACATGATATGGCCATCATCATCTTGTGCCTTTGATCTCCATCTCCAAAACATCGTCATGATTTCCATCGTCACCGGCATGACACCATGATCTCCATCATCTTGATCTATATCAATGTGTCATCACATGGTCGTCTCGCCAACTATTTCTCTTGCAACTATTGCTATCGCATAGCGATAATTGTAAAGCAATTATTTGGCGCTTGCATCTTATGCAATAAAGAGACAACCATAAGGCTTCTGCCAGTTGCCGATAACTTCAACAAAACATGATCATCTTATACAACAACTTATATCTCATTACGTCTTGACCATATCACATCACAACATGCCTTGCAAAAACAAGTTAGACGTCCTCTACTTTGTTGTTGCAAGTTTTACGTGGCTGCTACGGACTGAGCAAGAACCGTTCTTACCTACGCATCGAAAACCACAACGATAGTTTTTCAAGTTAGTGATGTTTTAACCTTCTCAAGGACCGGACGTAGCCACACTCGGTTCAACTAAAGTTGGAGAAACTGACACCCGCTAGTCACCTGTGTGCATAGCACGGCGGTAAAACCTGTCTCGCGTAAGCGTATGCATAATGTCGGTCCGGGCCGCTTCATCCAACAATACCGCCAAACCAAAGTGTGACATGCTGGTAAGCAGTATGACCTATATTGCCCACAACTCACTTGTGTTCTACTCGTGCATATGACATCTACGCATAAAACCTGGCTCGGATGCCACTATTGGGGAACGTAGTAATTTCAAAATTTTCCTACGCACACGCAAGATCATGGGGATGCATAGCAACGAGAGGGGAGAGTGTTGTCCACGTACCCTCGTAGACCGAAAGCAGAAGCGTTAGCACAACGCGGTTGATGTAGTCGTACATCTTCATGATCCGACCGATCCAAGTACCGAACACACGGCACCTCCGAGTTCAGCACACGTTCAGCTCGATGACGTCCCGTGAACTCCGATCCAGCAGAGCTTCACGGGAGAGCTCCGTCAGCACGACGGCATGGTGACGGTGATGATGTTGCTACCGACGCAGGGCTTTGCCTAAGCACCACTACGATATGGACCGAGGTGGAATATGGTGGAGGGGGGCACCGCACACGGCTGGGAGAGATCAACTGATCAACTTGTGTGTCTAGAGGTGCTCCTTGCCCCTGTATATAAAGGAGCAAGGGGGGAGGCCGGCCGGCCCTCTATGGGCGCGCCAGGAGGAGTCCTCCTCCTCCTAATAGGAATAGGACTCCCCTTTCCTACTCCTACTAGGAGGAGGAAAGGAAGGAGGAGAAGGAGAAGGAAGGAGAAGGAGGAAAAGGAGGAAAGGGGGGCCGGCCCCCTAGTCCAATTCGGTTTGGGCTAGGGGGGCCGCGCGCCCTACCTCCTGTCTTCCACCACTTGGCCCATGAGGCCCATTACTTCTTCCTCGTATTCCCGTAACTCCCCGGTACCCCCAAAAATACCCAAATCACTCGGAACCTTTTCGATGTCCGAATATAGTCGTCCAATATATCGATCTTTACGTCTTGACCATTTCGAGACTCCTCGTCATGTCCCCGATCTCATCCGGGACTCCGAACTACCTTCGGTACATCAAATCACATAAACTCATAATACAATTGTCACCGAAACTTTAAGCGTGCGGACCCTACGGGTTCGAGAACTATGTAGACATGACCGAGACACGTCTCCGGCCAATAACCAATAGCGGAACCTGGATGCTCATATTGGCTCCCACATATTCTATGAAGATCTTTATCGGTCAAACCGCATAACAACATACGTTGTTCCCTTTGTCATCGGTATGTTACTTGCCCGAGATTCGATCGTCGGTATCTCAATACCTAGTTCAATCTTGTTACCGGCAAGTCTCTTTACTCGTTCCGTAATACATCATCCCGCAACTAACTCATTAGTTGCAATGCTTGCAGGGCTTTAAGTGATGTGCATTACTGAGAGGGCCCAGAGATACCTCTCCGACAATCGGAGTGACAAATTGTAATCTCGAAATACGCCAACCCAACAAGTACCTTTGGAGACACCTGTAGAGCACCTTTATAATCACCCAGTTACGTTGTGACATTTGGTAGCACACAAAGTGTTCCTCCGGTAAACGGGAGTTGCATAATCTCATAGTCATAGGAACATGTATAAGTCATGAAGGAAGCAATAGCAACAAACTAAACGATCAAGTGCTATGCTAAAGGAATGGGTCAAGTCAATCATATCATTCCTCATGATGTGACCCCGTTAATCAAATGACAACTCATGTCCATGGCTAGGAAACTTAACCATCTTTGATTCAACGAGCTAGTCAAGTAGAGGCATACTAGTGACACTTTGTTTGTCTATGTATTCACACATGTATTATGTTTTCGGTTAATACAATTCTAGCATGAATAATAAACATTTATCATGAAATAAGGAAATAAATAATAACTTTATTATTGCCTGTAGGGCATATTTCCTTCACTAGCCCCTTCCGGTGTCTATATAAACCGGAGGGGTTTAGTCCGTAGGACGACATACAATCATACCATAGGCTAGCTTCTAGGGTTTAGCCTCTCTGATCTCGTGGTAGATCTACTCTTGTACTACCCATATCATCAATATTAATCAAGCAGGACGTAGGGTTTTACCTCCATCAAGAGGGCCCGAACCTGGGTAAAACATTGTGTCCCCTGCCTCCTGTTACCATCCGGCCTAGACGCACAGTTCGGGACCCCCTACCCGAGATCCGCCGGTTTTGACACCGACATTGGTGCTTTCATTGAGAGTTCCATTGTGTCGTCACCATCTGGAAGGATGCCTCATCCCATCTTTAAAGACGGCATTGTTGCTAAGGGAGCTTTGGCTGTCGGCCAAACTCTTCGGCTAGGTGGTTTTTCTTATGACCGCCTGTTCGGCCGCTGCGCCGATGATGACTTCTCGGGTCATCGAAAGCAATCTTCACGTCAACTCGGAACTCGCCGAGCAGTTAGATCCAATGGAGCTCTCTTCCCTAAACGAGCTCTTGGATCGCATCGCCGCCCTGGGAGTCGCTACAGACTACGATCAGATTGGGCCTAAACCCGATCTGAGAGAGATCAACTCTCCCCAGGTCACCCATCACATTGTAGTGGCGGAGGAACAATGCGGAACCCTTCATCTATCTTAAGGACTAGCTATGTCCGGATTCCCGATCCTTCCAAGCCGGATACCCGTGGAGGGGAGGACATCACTCAATACCTGAACCTAGAGTCAGGCAGCGGGCTAGATTCATTGGAAAACATCCAAGAATCCAAACTTCCGAGTTGGGAAACTCCTTGGCCCCTGAGTCTCAGATTGGGTGAGGATTCGGATTCAATTCCACCCACCCACCCAAATATAAGCGATTTATCCCAAATTAGGCAAGAGCCCGAAGAAACAGTACACCATTACTGGGCCAGATTCCTCCTGGTCATGAACAGGATAAAGGACTGCCGCGAGGAAGACGCAATTTCATTCTTCTGCAATAATTGCACGGACAAGGGAATCCTCAACGCCATAAGTCACCGCGAAATTACACGCTTTGCCGACTTGGCATCCATAGTATGAAAGTACTGTGCGATGGAAAGCGCCTGGAAAACCGAAATAAAATTTTGGGGTAATCCGGCCCTGAATACAAACCCAGTCCGAAATACAAGGGTGCATTATCGCCAGACACCCGGGTTAAACACCAAAAAGCAAAAACCCTCGACAGGGCATGGAACTGTACTGGAGGGATGGCTCAATAGACCCTGTAAAATTCATAGTGCAGAGGGCACCAGACCAACTCATAGCCTTAGAGCATGTTGGATACTCCGGCAGGTGGCCAAAAGTGGCGAAGATCTTCTAACCCCAGAAGCCATAGAGCACCAGCCTAGGGATACCAGTACGGTATTAACAGTATTCGGGACTTTCGCATCAAATAATATGCAAAAACGAACACTCCATAGCCTTGCCGAGGTCTACCACGCGGCAACAATAAACCCATGGACTGACATGGCTATTACTTTTAATGCCAGTGACGAACCTAAATTCCGAACAGCCCGAGCACCAGCCGCATTGGTCCTCAGTCCAATAGTGGACGGCTTTCGACTCACCAAGGTACTCATGGACGGTGGCAGCGGATTGAACCTCATTTATGAGGAAACCCTTCGAAAAATGGAAATAGACTGGAACCGCATCGAGCGAAGTAGCACAACCTTTAGAGCAATAATCCCCAGTCAGGAAGCGTGCTGTATAGGAAAAATCACACTAGATGTGGTGTTCGGCACGCCGGATAATT
Organism: Triticum dicoccoides; assembly: GCF_002162155.2. NCBI lineage: Eukaryota > Viridiplantae > Streptophyta > Magnoliopsida > Poales > Poaceae > Triticum > Triticum dicoccoides. Next base: position 131,297,007 of record NC_041384.1, on the reverse strand, counting down.
ACAGGTCCGAAGAGGTCACGTTCCAAGTGGCCCCGTTCAGTAGCAGATACCATGCTCTATTAGGGCGGGAGGCATTTACAATCTTCCAAGCCATACCCCATTACGGGTACATGAAGCTCAAAATGCCCGGGCCCAACGAAATCATCACTCTTGCTAGTGATCCGGACATAGCACTCCGCGCCAAAAATAAGACAGCCGCACTGGCCCTCGAGGCACTATCCGAAGCCCTAGCGGCCGAGGAACCGACTGCGCTGCACTCCATGGTGAAGAGGGACGACGTGATACTCGATAAAAGATCCAAGTCCACCTCCTTTAAATCGGCGGACAAAATAGTCAAATTCCAAGTCCATCCAACGGACCCTACAAAAACAGCTTCCATCGGGGCATAATTAAACCCTGATGTCGACGCCGCACTATGAGAGTTCCTACGCGAGAACTGGGACATTTTTGACTACCACCCTTCATACATGCCAGGAATCCCACGCAGGCTGGCCGAGCACAGCCTAAATATCCTAAAAGGATTCAAGCCAGTCAAGCAGGCTCTTCGGCGTTTCTCCGAACCTAAGAGACAAGCCATGTGAGAGGAACAACCCAAGCTATTGGAGGTCATATTCATCAGAGACATAAAACATCCGGACTGGCTAGCAAACCTGGTGATGGTACCAAAGAAGCGCTTGTGCGTCGATTTTAAGTACCTTAACAAGGCCTGCCCAAAGGATCCCTTCCCCCTCTCCCGCATCGATCAAATCATCAACGCTACCGCAGGACACGATTCATTGTGTTTCCTCGACGCATACTCCGGCTACCATCAAATTAAAATGACAGAGCTAGACCAAGCCGCAGTGGCATTCATCACACCGTACGGCCCATTCTGCTTCAACACAATGCCCTTTGGGCTCAAAAATGCCGGCGCAACATATCAGCGCATGATTCAGACATGTCTGGCAAAACAGTGGAGGCATACGTAGATGACGTGGTCGTCAAAACCAAGCATGTCAAATCTCTAGTACACGACTTGAGGCTCACATTCGATAACCTCCGAACATACGACATCAAGCTCAACCCGGAAAAATGTGTTTTTTTGCGTACCAGCCAGAAAGCTCTTGGGCTTCATTGTATCCGGTAGAGGATTTGAAGCAAATCCAGCCAAGATCCGAGCTCGGTCACAATTGGACATCCCAAAGGACCTCAAACAAATAAAAAATTTGACCGGATGCGTGGTGGCTCTAAGCCGCTTTATCTCCCGCTTGGGAGAAAAGGCATTACCCCTTTATCGCCTCCTCCGGCACACCGAACACTTCGAGTGGACGGATGCCGCCACGGCCGGACTCGACAAAATAAAAGCCATATTGGCAACAAACCCAGTCCTGGCCGTGCCAAACATTGGCGAACCTATGCTATTATACATTGCGGCAACTCATCAAGTTGTAAGCGCAGTGCTCGTCGTCAAAACGAGAAACGGACGGACACAAATTCCCCCTTCAAAAGCCGGTTTACTATGTGTCCACTGTCCTTACTCCATGCAAGTCACGGTACCCGCATTATCAAAAGATAGCATACACGGTATTTATGGCATCCCGGAAGCTATGACACTACTTTCAAGAGTGTTCGATAACGGTAGCCTCGGAAGTACCACTTAATGATATTATAAACAACCGCGATGCGACGGGCCGGATTGCCAAATGGGCCATTGAGCTCCTCCCGTTCGACATAACTTACAAGCCACGGCGAGCTATTAGGTCGCAAGTTTTGGCCGACTTCGTCGCTGAGTGGACGGAAGCCGAACTCCCTAAAGAGTACGGCACATATTCAAAATGGATCATGCACTTCGATGACTCTAAAATGTTGGCTGGTCTAGGGGCTGGCATCGTTTTGACGTCCCCAACAGGAGATACAGTTCAATACGTACTACAGATAATGTATACGGACTCCAACAACGCAGCCGAATATAAGGCCCTTCTACATGGTCTCCTGATGGCAGTATCCATGGGCATTCAACGCCTAGAGGTGCGCGGGGATTCGAACCTCGCAATATCCCAAATAAAATGGAGACTTTGATGCCAAGGATCCGAAAATGGCAGCTTATCGCAATGCCGTCCTAAAAATGTCAGCTCGGTTCGAGGGGCTCGAATTTCACCATATAGCCCGGGAAAACAATCAGGGAGCAGACGTCCTGGCACGCATCAGCGCAAAACGCGATGCCGTCCCTCCCAACATCTTCTTGGAGAGGCTGTTCAAGCCATCCGTAGTATGGGAAGGGGAACCCGGAAATAACAGCCCAGACCCAACCGCACTGCCCGACACCGAACATTCTGACATAATTGGAGGCTCTGCCAACGAAATAACATCTTCAGCCCACGTAATAATGGTAGTCATCGCCCCGTGGATAGAACCATTCCTAGCCTACCTAACTAAGCAGGAACTTCCCGCGGACCAAAACGAGGCACGCTGCATAGTGCGGCGATCTAAAGCCTATAAAGTGCAAGAAGGAGAGCTTTATAAGAAAAGCACCACCGGAGTCCTTCAAAGGTGCATCTCCGAAGAGGAAGGGTGGAATCTTTTGGCTAAAATTCATGTCGGACTCGGCGGTCACCACGCGGCAGCCCAGGCCCTTGTAAGCAAGGCCTTCCATACAGGCTTCTATTGGCCGACGGCCCAGGCAGATGCTCAAGACTTAGTCCAACGATGCGTTGGTTGCTAGCTTTTTGCTAACCAAAGCAATATGCCACCCACCGCCCTCCAAACTATCCCCATCACCTGGCCCTTCGCGGTCTGGGGGCTTGACATGGTTGGACCCCTTAAAGGAGGAACCCACAAGCAAAAATACTTACTGGTCATGGTGGAAAAGTTCACCAAATGGATAGAAGCCAAGCCTGTTAAGACGGCCGAATCCGGACCGGTGATAGATTTCATATCCGGGGTCGTACACCGTTACGGCGTCCCCCACAGCATCATCACTGATAACGGCACGAACTTTACGGCCGACGAGGTAAAACTCTTGTGCAAAAACATGGGCATCAAGCTTGATTATGCTTCAGTCTATCACCCACAAACTAACGGTCAGGTCGAGCGAGCAAATGGTCTTATCATGAGTGGCATCAAACCCAGATTAGTGCGGTCCCTCAAGGAATCTGACACGCAAATGGGTAGAAGAGCTCAACTCCGTACTCTGGGGGCTACGAACCACGCCGAATCGCACTACCGGATACACACCATTCTTTATGGTATATGGCGCAGAGGCGGTTCTGCCCTGCGACATTATTCATGACTCACCTCGAGTGCGCATGTACGAAGAAAGAGAAGCCGAGCTTGATCGGCAGGACAGTTTGGACGCCTTGGAGGAGGAGCGTGACGTGGCAAAAGCCCGTTCCGCATTCTATCAACAACAGGCTCGAAGATACCAAAGCAGAGAAGTACGGGCCAAAACTTACAATATTGGCGAGTTAGTTCTACGCCTGCCTGATAAGAAAAAGGACAAACTCAAGCCCAAATGGGAAGGTCCCTTCATCATTGACCATGTCCTGACTGGTGGAGCGTACCGTCTGCGGGATGCATTGGATAATCGACTCGAGCCGAACCCATGGGACGCAGCCCAACTTCGAAGATTCTACACCTAACGCCGGACTTTGTGTTCGTCTCCTTCCTCTGTCCATTTTTTATACACTATCTTTCTTATATTTTTCTCCTTCTCCTTTTATTTTCTCTCACGGCCTTTAGGGGCCCATTCGTGCCTTGTTTGCACGCAACTGATGCGCTATCCGCGCTCATTATAAATGGGGGCTTCTTTAACAGAAGATCATTCATACGGGCTTTATGCCCAACACATGTGTTATCCTTCCGCATGTACCCTTTATTCACCATTATGTGGATCGATATGACTTAAGTTTTGGCCAAGCTGGGTTTCCTGCCTCTTGTATTTATGCCCTACGTTCCCGTTAATTCGGCTAGGGCATAAGGGGAGCACCTCTGCGATTGTTACTGCCGGGTCAGTCGGATCTGTACCTCAGACTGGGTGAAGCCGAAAGCTAGCGTTCTTAAGGGAATATTCGGTCGGTGAACTAAAGATGATTTTTCACTTATTTACTTATGCGCCCACAGATGTTTTTTCTGCGTTTCTTCTCGCAGCCCGGACATGCACTTTAGGGCATGCCTCCCAGGGAAAGGAACCCCTAACAGAACTATTCTCCCTGGAAGAAGTTTCTTACTAACCATGTAATATAACATAACTAGTTGGGCACTTGTACGTTCAAGCACTAATGACCCCTACGCCTGGTCTCCACGCATGCCCCGATTCTTACATAACCGAGAGGGTATTCGGATACACTCCGGACCGTCGGGTCCCGAGGTTGAAGCGAAAAGGTCTGCCACAACAAACGATCTACAGTCCGGCTAGAAGGCATTATACATGTCACTTTAAATTACATAGTCAATTTGACTGGTTGAATTCCTCTTCAATACTATCCAATAGGCTGTCTAGTCTACAGTCTTGTTGGGAATACTTTGCGGCCAATTCTACTTGGCCCTACACTAAGCTCACAGGGATCTCCTTCCCATCGGGCCCCACAGGTCCGACCTCGTCCATGTGGTTTGGGTTAGCCTTCGTGTACCACGTCTTCACCATTTCCCAGGCTTCCCTGGCGCCCTGACGGCAGGCCGATATCTTCCATGATCGGAAGCGCCGCCGCGCTCCCTTCAGCTTCTCTGCAAGCTCTCCAAGGCCTTCGGGCACGGAGACAGATGGCCACAAGGCCTGGGCGACACCTTGCATCACCTGCCGAACTCGTTCGTGTAGTTCCTATGCATGACCACCTGTTAGCATACCTACAGACATAACTCTATCAGCCAACTTCCTCGCCGAACTCTTTTTCAAAGTTCGTTCAAGCACTTACTAAATATGCCGCGTCGAAGCCGCCGATTCTCCTTAACAGAGTCTGACAGTTGGGCACGAACATCTTTTAGTTCCACGCCCAGCTTGGTGTTGGCATCTAGGAGATCATTCTTCTCCTGCCTCACCCTCGTAAGCACGCTCTCACCGGCCTTCAGCTAGCGTAGGAGCTGTTGCTTATCCGGATTTACTCCAGCGTCATCTGCAATTTTATCGTCAGATCTGCATATACGCCGCACTCTATATGATACTTATCATTCGAAGGATATATTACCAGAGGGGGTCTCTTTGGGCTCCCCTGCTGCGGCTAGTGCGGCCTGAAGTTGGGCTTTGCACTCTTCCAGCTCCTGGGATAGTTGGGTATTCTTTCCTGTAATAACCTGCATAACAAATGATCCTTAAATCATTTATTCTAACTGTTTCAAGTCTCAGGGCTACTGATATATATAATCACCAAATTTTCTCACCCGTATGTCTTTTACATACTGCTCTGTGGCTCTGACTAGACCATTTTGAGCGGCACGGAGGTACGCATCTCCCGAGTTGAAGGCATCCAATGCCTCTTGGGAGAAACAAGCATCACGAAGAACAGTCCGGCGACGCCTGTGGTTCATGGAACTTTCCACCTCGGAATTGGTGGCGGACAGTCTATCCGCATCCTCTGTCGGAGGAGCGCCCGGCGCACGCCTCGTATTCGTTCCCGCCTCCGAATCCGGCCTTGGAGCCTGGCTGGTGGAGGCGCGATTAGTAGCCTCTCCGGGTATAGTCCGACGAGCGCTCGTTTTCCTAAAAAGAAGGCATGGGCATTAGTATGCCTCTGAGAATAATGTCTTGGAATAAAGACGGCGTGCCGTACCGCTGCGTCGATGTCTCAATCCGGACTGCGTGTCTTTTCAGCCTGCGTGGCCTCATGGCCCCTTGTTGGCTAGTCGCCGCAGGCTCGGCCTTCCGCCTCGAGGACCTCCCCTGCAAAACACGGTTGTTATACGGTAATCAAAAACACGCAAGGACGGATCCCTTTTCAAAGTACTGGGACTTCGGTCTCAGTTACCTGTGAGTCTGGAAGTAGCCCAGGGTAATCGGCCGTAATGGCCACCAAGGCGTTGTCATTGCTCAATTGGTAAAATACCCCATTGATCAGCTCCACAGATATGTCCGGATCCTCTTGGGAGACCGGGTCAAGGGACCGTTCCGGGTCCTCGGGTTGTGGAGGGGGTTGCTTATCTCCCTTACAGCCTGGCGCAGCTCCTGCATTGAAATTGCTAGACTGAATACTTAACTATGGGAATATGAAACGGATGGGCGAGAAAAAGTCTCCGCTTACCCAGCTCGGAGGATTGTACATAGAAAATCCACCCTGCGGGTTGACGCGGACGAATTCCTCCACTTCTCCCTTGTACAAAGCGGATAAGATCTTTATTAGATCAGCAACCGATTCCGGCCCTTTACGGCCGGAGCAGGTGGCATCATCCTCCCCGTTGAAATCCCACATAGGGTGGCCTCTATACTGAAGCGGCTGCACCCCCTGCATAATACATGTGGCCATGACCTCGATCATGGTCAATCCGGATCGAGCGAACAAACTTATCCGGCTCATCAGGTAAAGAATGTCCCTGTCATCTTCCTCCAGGGGGCTCCATGGACACCAGCTCCGGCGCTTCTTCAAAGGAGCGTTGTCGAACTCAGGGAGGCCGATTCGAATTGGGTCCGAGAGGGGGACGTCTTCTATATAAAACCATTCTGAAGGCCAGTCTTCGGACATCTTCTCTGGGGTTCCAGACAGATATTCGGTCCCGGCAATATGCCACACTTCGGCTCCGCCCACTTGATATGTTGACCCCTTCTGAGAACGGGGCACAAGGCAGAACAGCTTCTTCCACAGCACGAAATGAGCCTCACAGCCCAAAAATAGCTCGCAAAGGGCTATGAATCCCGCGATATGCAATATGGAGGCAGGCATAAGGTTGTGCAACTAGAGGCCGTAGAACTCCAGGAGCCCCCAGAGAATTGGATGAATTGGAAATCCGAGCCCTCTTACCAAAGGAGGGACAAGGCATACCCGCTCTCCCTTGGAGGGATTGGGAAGCTCTCCGCTTGCTCTACGCCATTATAGGTGGCGAGCCCGGCTCGAACTGGGACCATGTACGCCGGGGGAAGAAATCCCTTGGTCTGAAGCATCACTAATTTGCTGTGAGGGACGGAACATCTCCCCCAATCTCCAGGCTTGGGGCTAGGGGAGCGAGAGGAGGAGCTGCGTCGACCGGCCATGATGGAAAGGATCTCTGTCGGATGCGCTCCGATGAAGGCTCGCCAAGGGAGGATGGTGTGATTTGGATCTGAATCCTCGTCTTTTTAATAGGCAGCTCATTCACACAGCTAGGAGGGTAAATGTAAAAACACCCTGGCTCTTCACATTCACTCGACACATGGAAAGTGGCCATTATTGGGCATGGAAGCCAAGGAGCGCAACATTAACAAGAGGCCGGACACTATTTCAACAGGTACACGGAATTTGGAGAGGAACCCGCCTTGCAATGCTGAAAACAATTTGCGCGCCGGACTCATCGTCATTGAAGCCTGGTTCGGGGGCTACTGAGGGAGTCCTGGATTAGGGGGTCTCCGGACAGCCAGATTATATTCTTTGGCCGGACTGTTGGACTATGAAGATACAAGATTGAAGACTTCGTCTCGTGTCCGAGTGGGACTCTACTTGGCGTGGAAGGCAAGCTAGGCAATACGGATATGCATATCTCCTCCTTTGTAACCGACCTTGTGTAACCCTAGCCCCTTCCGGTGTCTATATAAACCAGAGGGTTTTAGTCCGTAGGACAACATACAATCATACCATAGGCTAGCTTCTAGGGTTTAGCCTCTTTGATCTCGTGGTAGATCTACTCTTGTACTACCCATATCATCAATATTAATCAAGCAGGACGTAGGGTTTTACCTCCATCAAGAGGGCCCGAACCTAGGTAAAACATTGTGTCCCCTGCCTCCTGTTACCATCCGGCCTAGACGCACAGTCGGGACCCCCTACCCGAGATCCGCCGGTTTTGACACCGATAATGCCGAACTGTATCAAGTGATGTTAGAGGCTTACAAGATCCCTGGAAGGTTCTACGGGAACTCGGGGCCATGTGACATTCTGTCCATTGCTGTGGAAACAAAAGAGCCCCCTGGTCGTGCAAGGGGTATATGTGTTAATGTCCCGCACAAGAGGGTTGTCACACTCAGCAAACAAGAGAGGCTCGGCATGAAAAAGCAATGAGTGAAATGAAGCAGAATGCATTGTATGAAAGGTTGAGGAAGGAGATTTATCCAGCTGTTCGAAAGGATGTTGAGGAGTAAATGATGATGCAGAAGACTCTAACACTGACAGATAGCCAGCAGATGGGAGGGGAGGCGGGCATGGAGGATCCTGCTTATTGCGCCACAACACTGCACAAGAGTAGATGTGCATCACCTGACCCCAGCGACACTGAGACTGCAGCTGCTCGTGATGATGCTATATCTGATCTATCTGGAATAAAAGACAGACTAAAGGGCGTGCTTACACATTATGAAGGTACATTAAAATGTGCAACAGCCTGGGTTTGCCCACCCTTCTTGGAAGATGGCCTCTTGTTGGACAATGTGCCATTGAAGCCGGGCTGTGTGAAGTGCTACGCGATTGAAGTAAAGCCTAGATTCAATGAATTTGCCCTGAAGAATGTCCTAGGAGACTTCGATGAGCAAAGGACCTTGGGAGAAACACTGTTACATCACATCCAGTGGCCACGAAAGGAAATAGAGTTCATTGATGGGATCCCTGAAACCCACCAAGAGCAACCACTGTCGCCCCTCAACTGGTGATGCTCTCCTTGGCACAGCAGCTCTCACAAGCTGATGCATCAACCTGTGATCAGTCGGCCCGACTTTGTGGCATACAGGCCATGTCATCCTCCACCCCAAAGAAACCAATGGCAAGGCCTACAACTGCTGAAGACGCACCACTAATTCGGATGCCGGCCTCTAAAGCAGCGGGGGGGGGGGAGGGGGACCCAGCTGCAGCACATGCTCAGCAGACCAACCTGGTGGAACAAACTGCTAAGCAGTCTGATGCTTTGGAACCAACTGCTAAGTAGTCTAGGTCCATAACCGACTGCTCATCAGTCCATCGGTCCGCAGTCGCGTGATCAGCATACCAATGCGTCAGCACTTCCTTCTCAGCAAACCAACGCGTTGGCACGACCTCCTCAGCACACCAACAAGTTGGCACCACCTACGCAGAAACCCGACATAGCTTCAACACATGGTCAGCAGTACGATGCCTCTGCTCCTACAGCCCAGCAGTCCGTCATAGCAGCACCTCCAGCTCAACGGTCCGGCATAGATAAATTGTCTGCTAAGCAGTCCATCCAAGCTTCACCGTCTGCTCGGCAGTCTACCTTGCAGGTGATGTCTACTACACAACCTTCTTCTTGTAGACATTGTTGGGCCTCCAAGTGCAGAGGTTTGTATGATAGTAGCAAATTTCCCTCAAGTGGATGACCTAAGATATATCAATCTGTGGGAGGCGTAGGATGAAGATGGTCTCTCTCAAACAACCCTGCAACCAAATAACAAAAATCTCTTGTGTCCCCAACGCACCCAATACAATGGTAAATTGTATAGTTGCACTAGTTCGGCAAAGACATGGTGATACAAGTGCAATATGGATGATAGATATAGGTTTTTGTAATCTAAAAATATAAAAACAGCAAGGTAACTTGTAGAAAAAGTGAGCGTAAACTGTATTGCAATGCTAGGAAACAAGGCCTAGGGTTCATACTTTCACTAGTGCAAGTTCTCTCAACAATAATAACATAACTAGATCATATAACTATCCCTCAACATGCAACAAAGAGTCACTCCAAAGTCACTAATAGAGGAGAACAAACGAAGAGATTATTGTAGGGTACGAAACCACCTCAAAGTTATCCTTTCTGATCGGTCTATTAAAGAGTCCGTAGTAAAATAACACGAAGCTATTCTTTTCGTTCGATCTATCCTAGAGTTCATACTAGAATTACACCTTAAGACACAAATGAACCAAAACCATAATGTCACCTAGATACTCCAATGTTACCTCAAGTATCCATGGGTATGATTATACGATATGCATCACACAATCTCTGATTCATCTATTCAACCAACACAAAGAACTTCAAAGAGTGCCCCAAATTTTCTACCGGAGAGTCAAGACTAAAATGTGTGCTAACCCCTATGCATAAGTTCACAAGGTCACTGAACTCGCAAGTTGATCACCAAAACATACATCAAGTGAATCACGTGAATATCCAATTGTCACCATAGATAAGCACATGTAAGACGTACATCAAGTGTTCTCAAATCCTTAATGACTCAATTCGATAAGATAACTTCAAAGGCAAAACTCAATTGATTACAAGAGAGTAGAGGGGGAGAAACGTCATAAGATCCAGCTATAATAGCAAAGCTCGCGGTACATCAAGATCGTGCCAAATCAAGAACACGAGAGAGAGAGAGAGATCAAACACATAGCTACTGGTACATACCCTTAGCCCCGAGGGTGAAATACTCCCTCCTTGTCATTGAGAGCTTCGGGATGATGAAGATTGCCACCGGTGATGGATCCCCCCTCTGGCAGGGTGCCGGAACAGGGTCCCGATTGGTTTTTTGTGGCTACGGAGGCTTGAGGCGGCGGAACTACCGTTCTAGGTTATTTTTTGGAAGTTTGGGGATATATAAGAGGTGTTGGCGTCGGGAACAAGTCAGGGGGGTCCACGAGGCGGCCACGAGGTAGGTGGAGCGCCCTCCACCCTCATGGTGCCTCGGGACTCTTCTGGTCCATCTCCAATGCTCTGTGGGATTCATCTAGTCCAAAAATAATCTCCGTAAATTTTCAGGTCAATTGGATTCCGTTTGATATTCTTTTTGTGTGATACTCAAAAACAAGGAAAAAACATAAACTGGCACTGGGCTCTAGGTTAACAGGTTAGTACCAAAAATAATATAAAAGAGCATATTAAAGCCCATTAAACATCCAAGATGGATAATATAATAGCATGAATACTTCATAAATTATAGATACGTTGGAGACGTATCAGCATCCCAAGCTTAGTTCCTGCTCGTCCTCGAGTAGGTAAATGATAAAAGAAATAATTTATGAAGTGTGAATGCTAGCAGGTGAACAAGTTTGATTATTGATAATTTCAATCACCTTTTCTAGCATCATTATATGTCATAACAGTAGCTCATCTCATAAAACTTCTCATGCTCAAGTAACAAGCTATTCACATGTTAAATCATACACCATAAACTTTCTTGAAAACTAACAAAATATGTTCTCAGTCATCAAACAATTGCAATTCATCTTATTTTCGGGAAGGGTCTATGTAAGAGCTTTGATTTAGCAAATCCCACATACTCAACTATCATATAGTCTTCCATGATTGCTACCACTCAAAGCATATTTTTTAGAACAAATAGCATCCATCAAACACAAAGAAAGATAGTGTTTCGCGTTCCAACTTACTTATCATATAGATAATTGTCAACAATAATAATTCATGATCAAATATATTTGAATGGCCATATATGCTTGGATCTTTCCCCATCACATGATGCTTGCCGACTAAAGAGTAGGTTGGAATGAGAAGGAATACTACTGACTCTTGCATAAAAGTAAAAGATAGGCCCTTCGCAGAGGGAAGCAGGGATTTGCAGAGGTGCCAGAGCTCGAAGCTTTTAAAACAGAGATGAAAATAATTTTGAGAGGTATGCTTTCATTGTCAACATAACAACCAAGAGTTCCCACTGTCTTCCATACTAGATACATTATAGGCGGTTCCCAAACAGAATGGTAAAGTTTTTACTCCCCCACCACCAACAAGCACATTCCATGGCTGGTCCGAAACAACGGGTACTGTCCAACTATCAACAATCCTGGGGGAGTTTTTGTTGCAATTAAATTTGATTTGATTTGAGCATGGAACTGGGCATCCCAGTTACCAGCCATTTTCTTGTGAATGATGAGCGAAGTCCACCCATCGTGAGAATATGGTGGACACTCATGGAAGAAACTTGGTTCAAGGACTTTGTATGCACAAGCAGTATTCCCGCTTAAGACAGAAATTTTGGCTAGCAAAGGATTCTAAATAGCAAGCACTGTTGGAGGATCTATAACAATATAACTTCTATACAAATATACCCAAAAATAACTCATTAAGTTGTCTTCCTTGTCCAACTTCAACTAATTTGATCAAGTTTGAAAATAATTAATGGGGCACATAATCATAGAAGATGTCCAAGATAGTATATTTATATGTGAAATCTCTCTTCCTTCAATATTCTTTCATGAATTGTTCAAGTGACCTATACTATGTTTGCTAACTTTCAATAAATTTACCACCTATACTTCTTACAAGTGAAGTCATTACTTCCCATGGGATAAGCATACGAAACATATATAATTTCAGATTTATGATATTCAAATCATTCAACCATTTACTTATAGGATATAAGTGAAGCACACGAGTGAATGACAAACTACTGCAAAAAGATATAAGTGAAGATCAATGAGTAGTTAAATAACTATGTAGGTATGTGAAGACTCTCTCTCATTTAAGAATTTCAGATCTAATGTATTTTATTCAAGCAGCAAGCAAAGAAAAATAAAATGACATTGCAAGGATAGCACAACTCATGTGAAGAAGCAAAAACTTAGGTTCAACCGATACTAACCGATAATTGTTGAAGAAGACAGGTGGCATGCCTACCGGGGCATCCCCAAGCTTAGATGCTTGAGACTTCTTGAAATATTATCTTGGGATGCCTTGGGAATGCCCAAGCTTGAGCTTTTGTGTCTCCTTAACTCCTCTCATATCAGGGTTTTCCTAAATCTTAAAAGCTTCATCCACACAAAACTCAACAAGAACTCGTGAGATAAGTTAGTATAAACCAATGAAAAAACCTTATCATACTCTACTATAGCAAATCACTAAAATTATTATTAAACATTTCATACTAAATGCCTCTGCATATTTAATACTCCTATGCTCAAATAGAATCATTAAACAAGCAAAAATATGCAAACAATGCAAACATAACAGCAATCTGCCAAAACAGTACAGTGTGTAAAGAATGCAAGAGTATCAATACTTCCCTAACTCCAAAAATTATGAAAATTTACCACACTGTAGAAATTTTATCAGAGCTCAGTATGCAAAAAGTTTCAACATTTTATCATATTCTGACTTTTTTAGGAAATTTTTGCGACAGTGATAAACTTTCTGTTTTGAAACAACAACATGTATACTTGCAAAATAAGCATGGTAAGGGCTATCATTGACATTTTTATAGAAATAAAGATGCAAAACGTTATTATAAATAGCAGCAAGAAAATACTAACAAAATAAAATGATACTCCAAGCAAAACACATATCATGTGGTGAATAAAAATATAGCTCTAAGTAAAGTCACCGATGAACGAAGACGAAAGAGGGGATGCCATTCGGGGCATCCCCAAGTTTAGGATCTTGGTTTTCCTTGAATACTACCTTGGGGTGCCTTCGGCATCCCCAAGCTTAGGCTCTTGCCACTCCTTATTCCATAGACCATCAAATCTTTACCCAAAACTTGAAAACTTCACAACACAAAACTTAATAGAAAACTCGTAAGCTCCGTTAGTATAAGAGAATAAATCACCACTTAGGTACTATTGTGAACTCATTTAAATTCATATTGGTGTAATATCTACTGTATTACAACTTCTCTATGGTTCATACCCTCCGATACTACATATGGTTTCATCAAAATAAGCAAACAACACATAGAAAATATAATCTGCCAAAAATAGAACAGTCTGTAGTAATCTGTAACTCTCGAATACTTATGTAACTCCAAAAATCCTGACAAATTTGGAATTCCTAAGCAATTTGTTTATTAATCTTCTACAGAAATAATCAACTGAAAAGCACATCATGTGATTTATTAAAATTATTTCCATGCGCGCAAAAGTTTCTGCTTTCAGCAAGATCAAATTAACTATCATCGTAGGCTATCCTAAAGGTATTACTTGGCACTTTATTGAAACAAAAGCTATAAAACATGATTACTACAGTAGCTTAATCATGTGGACACACCAAAACAGTAGGTATAAATGTTGGGTTGTCTCCCAGCAAGCGCTTTTCTTTATTGCCTTTTTAGCTAGGCATGATGAATTCAATGATGCTCACATAAAAGATAAGAATTGAAACATAAAGAGAGCATAATGAAGAATATGACTAACACATTTAATCCTAACCCACTTCCTATGCATAGGGATTTTTTGAACAAACAACTTATGGGAACAAGAATCAACTTGCATAGGAAGGCAAAACAAGTGCAACTTCAAAAATTTCAACACATAGAGAGGAAACTTGATATTATTGCAATATGTAAGAGCACATGTTCCTCTCTCATAATAATTTTCAGTAGCATCATGAATGAATTCAACAATATAACCATCACATAAAGCATTATACCCATGATGCACAAGCATATAAATTATACTACTCTCCACATAAGCAAAATTCTTCTCATTCGGAATAATGGGAGTAAAACCAACAAAATAACTATCATGTGAGGCATAATCCAATTGAAAATCAAAATCATGATGAAAAGTTTCATGGTTATCATTGTTCTTTATAGCATACATGTCGTCACAATAATCATCATAGATAGCAACTTTGTTCTCATAATCAATTGGAACCTCTTCCAACATAGTGGATTCATCACTAAATAAAGTCATGACCTCTCGAAATCCACTTTCATCAATATAATCATCATAAATAGGGGCATGCATTCATCAAAATACATTTTCTCATCAAAACTTGGGGGACTAAAAATATCATCTTCATCCAACATAGCATCCCCAAGCTTGTGGCTTTGCATATCATTAGCATCATGGATATTCAAGGAATTCATACTAACAACATTGCAATCATGCTCATCATTCAAAGATTTAGTGCCAAACATTTTAATGCATTCTTCTGCTAACAATTGAGCACAATTATCAGAATCCTTATTTTCACGGAAGACATTAAAAAGATGAATCATATGAGGCACCCTCAATTCCATTTTTTTGTAGTTTTCTTTTATAGACTAAACTAGTGATAAAACAAGAAACTAAAAGATTTGATTGCAAGATCTAAAGATATACCTTCAAGAACTCACCTTCCCGGCAACGGTGCCAGAAAAGAGCTTGATGTCTACTACACAACCTTCTTCTTGTAGACGTTGTTGGGCTCCAAGTGCAAAGGTTTGTAGGACAGTAGCAAATTTCGCTCAAGTGGATGACCTAAGGTTTATCAATCCGTGGGAGGCGTAGGATGAAGATGGTCTCTCTCAAAAAACCCTGCAACCAAATAACAAAGTGTCTCTTGTGTCCCCAACACACCCAATACAATGGTAAATTGTATAGGTGCACTAGTTCGGCGAAGAGATGGTGATACAAGTGCAATATGGATGGTAGATATAGGTTTTTGTAATATAAAAATATAAAAACGGCAAGGTAACTAGTAGCAAAAGTGAGCGTAAACAGTATTGCAATGCTAGGAAACAAGGCCTAGGGTTCATACTTTCACTAGTGCAAGTTCTCTCAACAATAATAACATAACTGGATCATATAACTATCCCTCAACATGCAACAAAGAGTCACTCCAAAGACACTAATAGCAGAGAACAAACGAAGAGATTATTGTAGGGTACGGAACCACCTCAAAGTTATCCTTTCTGATCAATCTATTCAAGAGTCTGTAGTAAAATAACATGAAGCTATTCTTTCCGTTCGATCTACCCTAGAGTTCATACTAGAATAACACCTTAAGACACAAATCAACCAAAACCCTAATGTCACCTAGATACTCCAATGTCACCTCAAGTATCCATGGGTCTGATTATACGATATGCATCACACAATCTCAGATTCATCTATTCAACCAACACAAAGAACTTCAAAGAGTGCCCCAAAGTTTCTACCGGAGAGTCAAGACGAAAACGTGTGCCAACCCCTATGCATAAGTTCACCAGGTCACTGAACCCGTAAGTTGATCACCAAAACATACATCAAGTGAATCACGTGAATATCCTGTTGTCACCACAGATAAGCACATGCAAGACGTACATCAAGTGTTCTCAAATACTTAAAGACTCAATCTGATAACATAACTTCAAAGGGAAAACTCAATCCATTACAAGAGAGTAGAGGGGGAGAAACATCATAAGATCCAACTATAATAGCAAAGCTCGCGGTACATCAAGATCGTGCCAAATCAAGAACACGAGAGAGAGAGAGAGAGAGAGATCAAACACATAGGTACTAGTACATACCCTTAGCCCCGAGGGTGAACTACTCCCTCCTCGTCATGGAGAGTGCCGGGATGATGAAGATGGCCATCGGTGATGGATCCCCCCTTCGGCAGTGTGCTGGAATAGGGTCCCAATTGGTTTTTGGTGGCTACAGAGGCTTGCGGCGGTGGAACTCCCGATCTAGGTTATTTTCTGGAAGTTTGGGGATATATAATAGGTGTTGGCGTTGGGAACAAGTCAGGTGTGTCCACGAGGCGGCCACAAGGTAGGGGGCACCCAAGGGGTAGGGCACGCCCTCCACCCTCGTGGTGGCCTCGAGACTCTTCTGGTCCATCTCCGATGCTCCATGGGCTTCTTCTGGTCCAAAAATAATCTCCGTAAGTTTTCAGGTCAATTGGACTTTGTTTGATATTCCTTTTCTGCGATACTCAAAAACAAGGAAAAAACAGAAACTGGCATTGGGCTCTAGGTTAATAGGGTAGTCCCAAAAATAATATGAAAGAGCATATTAAAGCCCATTAGACATCCAAGATGGATAATATAATAGCATGAATACTTCATAAATTATAGATACGTTGGAGACATATCAGCACAGAACTAGACGTTGTGCCAGAAATGCTTCAAGTACCAAGAAGGAAGTGGCCAAAAAGGCTACACCCACGACCACGAGGAAGCGCTGCGGGAAAGTGAAGTGGAAAGAGAATGATTGCCTCTTACTTAAAGCACTCATCGCCAGAACCAAATTAACAGCAGCTTGTTCGAATCGGGGAGTAATATTATTTCTGACTCCATGGATGATGAAGAAGTACGTTTGTTGCTTGCTAAAAGTAAAGCATACGTACTTCAAGCACGCTATTACGTCCATGGCCAGCCATTTCTTGTTGGTGAATACTTTGATGAGTGCAGCTGCAGTTGTCGCGAGTTACATGAATATTGCATGGATCTAATGTCAGCAGGTCATCATGGTTTGCTAGTTCACTACAACAAAGATCATTTCCGACACGATGCTTGTTCCATCGATGTGAGTTTTGAGGACTTACATCTCTTCTTCAACTTCAATGTGCTCGATGCCACTCTTATTAGATGCCTGATTTTGTAAGTACTTAACAAACTCTGATCAACTTCTCCATACAAGGTTGTAAATGATAAATAGCTAACTGCATTTTATTCCTCTCAGGGGATTGAACGCGCAGAGAAGAAAAAGGGAGAGTGTGTATTTCATAGATCATGAATTAGAAAATGGCACAACAATACATGGTAAGGACCTACGGGACTGGGCCGTTAACACAATCGTCCATCTCTTCGAAAACACGTCCCATGCAGAATCATTTCTCTGGCCATATCATGAACGATAAGTCAAGTAAACAACCATGCATACACTTATTGTCTTTCAGATTTCGACATAATTCGTTAGTTCATGCCTTTCTTAATATGTAGCAATAACTGGATATTGGTATTCATTGTTCCAAACAAGAACACAGTTTACTACATCGATTCTCTCAGAGAGTTAACAAACGCTCAAGATCTGATGCATCTTCAGCAATTCATGGATATGTATTGAATTCTATGATGTTGAAATTAATATATGGTTCAATAATTGATGTTGTCAAAATTCATCATCATTTGCAGTGTGCTCGCATTCTGGAAAACTAAACTAGGGAACCTGTTCAAGAGGGAACTACCTCTGCAGCACGAGATCGTTTCTCCGGTAACACGCCGAAATCCGTTATTTTCAGAAAATTTATCCAACAGTTTGCAAATATCTTTCCTTATGCTAGTCAAATGTTCAAGCTTCTAAATAAACCTCTTTCTATTTTGTCCAAAGAAAATATAAGACATCTAACACCGGTTAGGTTGTTCCTAACAGGACAAATACATGACTAATTTTGTACAAAAAATTTCAGTTGTCCTCAGCAAGAAGCAAGGACTAACCTTTGTGGATACTATGTTTGCAGACACATGATCTCCATCTGCAAATCTGTTGATAGTTGCGATGATCCTCACGAATTTTAGTACCAGTAAGTCTATCTTAATTAATATCTTCTACTCCACTCATATGGCACATTATGATCTTAAAAATACTGCAGCTCATCTTGAAACCAAGGACCCCTGAACCGCTCCTGGCTGGTGAATTGCTGATGGTTCGGAGATTTATCAGTGACTTCTTCCTGGATCACTACATCAATCCCACTGGTGATAATGAAGAATTCAGCATGCCTTCTCCTATGATTAGCCGCTAAACATATATGCATGGATCCATTGTTTTCCATCTGATGAGGTCTTCGTATTTCATACACTATGATTAATTATGTAATGCATATATGTGTGGACAAATCATTGGAATTTAGCTACCATATGTTCAATCACAATTGTTGCAAAATCTGATGAATGTTCTTCTTGTGGACACTATTTGTTCAATTTAATATTGTGGTGAATTTTCTTTTTGCGTGCCGATTCAAAATGGGATATTTTTGTTTATTTGTTCAATTGAATATTGTGGCGAATTTGCTTTTGTGTGCCGATTCAAAATGTGATATTTTTGTTTATTTGTTCAATTGAATATTGTGGCGAATCTGCTTTTTGCATGCCGATTCAAAATGGGATATTTTTGTTTTAACCTGGCAATTGCTCCGCACACGGTTCAACTAAATGAGTGTATGTGATCCACATCGGAAACCATACGTCAATCGTAGCGGAACCGTCGGTGATACACAGCAGATCGCAAATGATTTGCAGCGGTACTACCTGTGCGTAGGGTGTCCAGAATCGTTTGTGATATTGCGTTATCGCACACGAGAACTCAGAGTAAACCGTGCCCAATGTAAAATACAATCCCAGTCGTAATTTTTTCAGGAAACGTGTGGGATCCCAAACGAAAAGCACACGTCACTCTTGCGGCAACCGTCGGTGATACCCAACAAATCACAAACAGTCTACAACACTTGTATGTGTGCGAAGGGGCTCCTGAACCGTTTGTGATAGAACATTATCGCAGACGGTAATTGTTGGGAAACGTGTGCGATGGAGTCTTGCATGGCAGACGGGTTACCCAGAAAACTCTTGTGCGATGGGGCACAAGTCACACATAGTTCATATGTTGGCCTGTGTGCCTTACATACTGTTTCCCAAACGGTTCATTATGACAGACCGTATGGTTTCACTACGTCATTAGAAATGTTTAATCACTGGTACCACACGTGCGAAAGAATTTAGTGTGTGCTGCATCGTACACGATTACATTTTGGAAGGTCTCTGGATCACTGCTCCATATCCCCGACGGTTTCTGGGTCGTGTGGGAAGGACACCCTATAGCCCACACTCACTTGGAGACGGTCCCAAATGCCGTCGCGGAAAGGGGTTAAAAACCGTTTGTATAGCACTGACGAGTACCAGTGACCGACTCCTACCTGCATCTACTACTATTACTCCACACAATGACTACTATCCAGCATGCATCTAGTGTATTAATTTCATAGGGAAACAGAGTAATGCAATAAGAACGCTGACATGATGTAGACAAGATCTATCTATGTAGAGATAGACACCCATCATTTTATCCTTAGTAGCAATGATGCATACGTGTCGGTTCCCCTTTTGTCACCGGATCAAGCACCGTAAGATCGAACCCACTACAAAGCACCTCTTCCCATTGCAACATAAATAGATCGAGTTGGCCAAACAAAACACAAATATCAAATAAGAAATACGAGGCTATAAGCAATCATGCATATAAGAGATCAAAGAAACTCAAATAACTTTCATGGATAAAAAGATAGATCTGATCATAAACTCAAAGTTCATCTGATCCCAACAAACACACCACAAAAAGAGTTACATCATACGGATATCCAAGAGACCATTGTATTGAGAATCAAACGAGAGAGGAAGCCATCTAGCTACTAACTATGGACCCGAAGGTCTACAAAGAATTACTCACGCATCATCGGAGAGGCACCAATGGAAGTGGTGAACCCCTCCGTGATGGTGTCTAGATTGGATCGGGAGGTTCTGGACTCTGCGGTGGCTGGAATTGATTTTTGTCGACTCCCCTAGGGTTTCTAGAGTATTGGGGTATTTATAGAGCAAAGAGGCGGTCCGAGGGGCACCTGAGGTGGGCACAACCCACCAGGGCGCGCCCTGGTAGGTTGTGCTCCCCTCGGAGCACCCCCCCTGCGTTGCCTTGGCCCATATTGGGTGTCTTCTGGTCCATCAAAAAGCTCCGTGAAGTTTCGTTGCATTTGGACTCTGTTTGGTATTGATTTCCCGCGATGTAAAAAACATGCAGAAAACAGCAACTGGCACTTGGCACTATCTCAATAGGTTAGTACCAAAAAATGATATAAACTGGCTATAAAATGATTATAAAACATCCAAGATTGATAATATAACAGCATGGAACAATCAAAAATTATAGATACGTTGGAGACATATCAGCCGCCTCGTGGCTTT
Source organism: Triticum dicoccoides (assembly GCF_002162155.2). Lineage (NCBI taxonomy): Eukaryota > Viridiplantae > Streptophyta > Magnoliopsida > Poales > Poaceae > Triticum > Triticum dicoccoides. The sequence goes on along the minus strand of NC_041384.1, from coordinate 131,276,324 downwards.
TCTGACGTGCACTCCAAGCCCTCTGGATGTCTTCTGGTCCAAGAGAAATTATCGCGAAATTTTCATTCCGTTTGGACTCCGTTTTGTATTCCTTTTCTACGAAACTCTAAAAAAGGAAAAAAGGAACTAGCACTGGGCTCTAGGTTAATAGGTTAGTCCGAAAAATCAGATAAAATAGCATATTAATGCATATAAAACAGCCAAAATGGATAATATAATAGCATGTAACAATCAAAAATTATAGATATGTTGGAGACGTATCATTGGTGCTTTATAAGAGAAGATGGAGACTCAAATTAAAAATGAAAATTGCATAAAGTAAAGGAAAGGCCCTTCACAGAGAGAAGTAGGGATTTGTAGAGGTATTAGAGCTCAAAGCGAAAAACTTAGAACTAAAAACATTTTGAGAGGTATGCTTTTCCCACCAACGAAAATGACTTAGAGTTCCCCACACTTTCCATGCTAGATGTGTTATTCTCACGATATCGGCCACCCCTCACTACCTCGCGAGCGGTACGAGCACACAAAAGAGAAATTTATTTTGAAAATTAGAGACGGCACATACAAATTTGCTTTGAACAGCAAAAGAATACTGCATATAGGTAGATATAGTGGACTCATGTGGCAAAACTGGTTTAAAGGTTTTTGGATGCACAAGTAGTGATCATAATTAGTGCAAAATGAAGGCTAGCAAAAGATTGAGAAGCGATCAACCAAGAAACGAATAATCTCATAAGTGATCATTAAGCATAATTAACACCAAATAATGCACCACAAGTAGGATGTAATTTCATTGCATGACTATTGAGTTCCATGCTTGCATAGGGAATCACAAACCTTAACACCAATATTCTTACTAACGCACAATTACTCATCAACATGACTCACATATCACATCATCATATCTCAAAACTATTATGAAGAATCAAGTTTATTTTGTCCAATGATCTTCATGAATTTTTTTATTATATCCTTCTTGGATATCTATCACTTTGGAACTATTTTTCATGTGTTGCTTTTGATAAGCTCCAACAAATATAAGTGAAGATCATGAGAATAATACTTCTTTCTCTCAAATTAATTTAAGAGAAGGAAGAGAGAATTTCTTAAAAAAATTACTAACTCTCAAATAAATCTAAGTGAAGCAAGAGATCATTTCTTCAAGAATACTAAAGCACACCATTCTCAAAAAGATATAAGTGAAGAACTAGAGCAATTCCATAGCTCATAAGAATTTGAGTGAAGCATAGAGAGCAATTCTAACTAGTCATGGCAAAATTTTGGCTCTCTCAAATAGGTGTGTCTAGCAAGGATTCATGACTTAGAACACAAAGCAAAACAAGCAAAGACTCATATCATACAAGATGCTCCAAGCAAAACTCATAGTATGTGACGAATAAAAAATATAGCTTCGTGTAAAATATCGATGGTCGTTAGAAGAAAGAGGGGATGCCACTCGGGGCATCCCCAAGTTTAGTTGCTTGCTTCTCTTTGGATAATATATTGGGATTCCATGGGCATCCCCAAGATCAGGCTCTTCTTACTCTGTATTCCTTCATCCATCATAACATCACCCAAAACTTGAAAACTTCAATCACACAGAACTCAACAAAATCTTCGTGAGATCCATTAGTATAAGAGAACAAATCACTACTATAAGTATTGTATCAAACCAATTCATATTTTATTCTTGCATTATATCTACTGTATTCCAACTTTTCCATGGCAAAAAATCATCAAAGAAAACCATAGAATCATCGAAACAAGCACATAACGCAAAGAAAACAGAATATGGCAAAAAACAGAACAGTCTATAGCAATATGGATAACTCAAATACTTCTGTAACTCCAAAAATTCTGAACAATTAGGACAAACTGAGCAATTTGTACATCAATCTTGTGTAAACAATTCAGAGCAAAAGCACGTTTCTATGATTTTTGAAAATTATTTGTTTGATCAAAAAAGTTTCAGTTTTTCAACAAGATCAAATAAACTATCACCCAAGAAGATCCTAAAGGCTTTGCTTGGCACAAACACTAATTAAAACACAAAAACATAATCATAACAGTAGCATAATTGTGCAAACACTCAAGAAGAGAAAGCAAAAAAATTACTCATTGGGTTGCCTCCCAACAAGCGATATCGTTTTATGCCCCTACCTAGGCATAAGATTTCAATGATGCTCACATGAAAGATAGTAATTGAAACACGAAGAGAGCATCATGTAACATGTGAAAAACACATTTAAGTCTAACATACTTCCTATGCATAAGCATTTTATAAGCAAACAAATTATCAAGACAAGAAATTTCTAGCATATGCAAGGTCGAAGAATAAAACGTTGACAATCTCAACATAATGAGAGGTAACTTAGTAACATAAAAATTTCTACAACAATATTTTCCTCTCTCATAATAATTATATGTAGGATAATATTCAAATTCAACAATATAGCTATCACATAACATTTTCATCATTATCCACATGCATGCAAAGTTGACACTCTTCAAAAATAGTGGGATCATTTTCACCTAAAGTTGACGCTCTTCCAAACCCACTTTCAATACTATTGCAAAAATTATTATCAATAACATATTCATCATATGGCTCAAATAAATTTTCAAGATCGTAAGAATCATTATCACCCCAATCATGATCATTGCAATAAGTAGTGGACATAACATAACAAGCATCGCCAAGCTTGGGGTTTTGCATATCACTAACACAATTGACATTAATAGAATTTATAATAACATCATTGCAATCATGCTTTTCATTCAAGGAGCTATCATGAATCACTTTATAAATTCCTTCATTTAACACGTCATCACAATTTTCAGATTCATAAATCCTAAGCAAAAGTTCATAATTATAATCTCGTGAACTCAATTCACTAGCAATTGGTTCATCATAATTGGATATTTTGAAAAGATTAGCAAGTGGATGAGGATCCATAACAATAGATTTTTAGCGAGCGAAGATGCAAACAAGAAGAATGCACATGGTGACATAAGGAAACATGAGATTTGACGAGAAAAAGGCGAATGAAAAAGGGGCGAATAAAACAACAATTTTTTGTGAAGTGGGGGAGAGGAAAATGAGAGGCAAATGGAAAATAATTTAAATTGGAAGGAGATGAGATTTCTGATTAGGAACCTGGTAGGTGTTGATGATGTCTCCCCGGGAACGGTGCCAGAAATTCCTTTTGACATCTCCTAGAACTACGTGTATTTCCCCAAAGAGGAAGGGACGATGCAGTACAGCGACGGTAGGTATTTCCCTCAGTGATGAGAGCAAGGTTATCAAACCAGTAGGAGAACCGCGCAACACTACGTGAATAGCACCTGCACGCAAAGAACTAATACTCGCAACCGCACGTGTTAAAGGGGTTGTCAATCCCTTTCGGGCAATGGCGCCAGAAATTGGCAAAAGGACGTGAGAGATTGTAAATATTGATAGATCGAACGCCAAATAAAATAAAGTGCAACAAGGTATTTTTGTATTTTTGGTTTAATAGATCTGAAATAAAAGCAAATAAAAATAGATCGCAAAGGCAAATATAATAAAGAAGAGACTCGGTGGCCGTAGGTTTCACTAGTGGCTTCTCTCGAGAAAAATAGCAAACGGTGGGTAAACGAATTACTGTTGGGCAATTGATAGAACTTCAAATAATCATGACGATATCCAGGCAATGATCATTATATAGGCATCACGTCCAAGATTAGTAGACCGACTCCTGCCTGCATCTACTACTATTACTCCACACATCTACCGCTATCCAGCATGCATCTAGTGTATTAAGTTCATGGAAAAACATCGTAATGCAATAAGAACGATGACATGATGTAGACAAGATATATTTATGTAGAAATAGACCCCATCTTGTTATCCTTAATAGCAACGATACATACATGTCAGTTCCCTTTCTGTCACTGGGATCAAGCACCATAAGATCGAACCCATCACAAAGCACCTCTTCCCATTGCAAGATAAATAGATCTAGTTGGCCAAACAAAACCCAAATATCATAAAAGAAATACGAGGATATAAGTAATCATGCATATAAGATATCAAAGAAGACTCAAATAACTTTCGTGGATAAAAAGATAGATCTGATCATAAACTCAATGTTCATCGGATCCCAACAAACACACCGCAAAAAGAGTTACATCATATGGATCTCCAAGGGACCATTGTATTGAGAATCAAACGAGAGAGAGGAAGCCATCTAGCTACTAACTACGGACCTATAGGTCTACAAAGAACTACTCACGCATCATCAGAGAGGCACCAATGGGCATGATGAACCCCTCCGTGATGGTGTCTAGATTGGATCTAGTGTTTCTGGAACTTGTGGTGGCTGGAATTGATTTTCGTCAACTCCCCTAGGTTTTCTGGAATATTTGGGTATTTATAGAGAAAATAGGCGGCTTAGGGGGCACCCGAGGTGGGCACAACCCACCTGGGCGCTCCTCGGCCTCCAGGCGTGCCCTGGTGGGTTGTGCTCCCTTCGGAGCACCCCCAGGTGCTTCTCCGGCCCACTAAATGTCTTCTGGTCCAAAAAATCCACAAAAAGTTACGCTGCGTTTGGACTCTGTTTGGTGTTGATTTCCTGCGATGTAAAAAACATGCAAAAAACAGCAACTGGCACTTGGCACTGTATCAATATGTTAGTACCAAAAAATGATATAAAATGACTATAAAATGATTATAAAACATCCAAGAATGATAATATAACAACATGGAACAATCAAAAATTATAGATACGTTGGAGACGTATCAGGGACACGAGTGACTTTTTATTATTTGGTAGCAAGGTTGTTTGAGAGAGACCATCTTCATCCTACGCCTCCCACGGATTGATAAACCTTAGGTCATCCACTTGAGGAAAATTGTAGCGATCCGACCCCAAACGGTCAAATCTCTGTGTTCAGTGTCATCCCTGGATCGGTAATGCTGACACACACAGTACTCGAAGGATTTATAACAGAGTAGCAATCACACACTTATTACATCGAATGTCTCAAAAGAGAAATTATTACAATAGATATGGCTTAAGGCCATCTAAATACGATAACAGCGGAAGGCTTGGAAGATAAAGTGAGTCCATCAACTCCAACGGCATAGCTGAGTGCATAACAAATGACCTAGCGCACCTTACTCTTTGTCTGAAAAGTCTGCAAATAATATGTTGCAGCCCGAAACGGGTCAGCACATGGAATATGCTGGCAATATAACACAGTAGTGCAATGAACAGATAAATGCTATCACTACATGCATATATGGCTGGTGGAGGCTCTATGGTTATAATGTTTTGCAAAAAGCCATTTTTTCCTACAACAAAGGAATGGATTTAATTTAACTATCATGGTGGTTGAAACAACATTGAAGGTTCCTCCAACTCAGTCCCAATTAAAGTAATCATTATCAACCCAACAAATTTATTTAGAGTGATGAGATCAAATCAATAATTCAAATACCAGATACTCAAGATGTCCATAACCGGGGACACGGCTAACCATGACTAGTTTGTACACTCTGCAGAGGTTTGTCCACTTTTCCCCACAAGACTCGATCTCCTCCGTTGGATTTCTCGCACTACATGGTGTTTGAGAAACGGATGACCGAGATACCGTCTTTCAGAAGCACTAACTCTTTACTCTAGGTGGACAGTCACACCTACTTTCCCTCTACATCTGCTAGCCTACCACTGAAAGAGGTCATGCAACCTACTCAACTATGCTAGAGCCCATAATACCTTGTGGCTGCACACGGAAGTTTCTAGCATGAATAATCTTATGATCCCTTTGAGCCTGGGTGGCGGACCGTAGGATGATCACACGGGTACTTCGGGATATCCTAGGACAACACTGGATTCTCCAGGTGCCCACAAGCAATCCACCCAGATGTGTATTAAAGTTGCCACCTTAAGTTGAACTATTAATTAACAAACTCACATCTGTCATGGATACACTCAAACCCAAACCACGTCTACAAGCATAGCATGGCAATATAAGCATAACGTAGAAGTAACTCCCAAGGGTTTGATAATAAAACAGGTAATAGGTTCTACCTCGTCATCTACTTCCTAGACCCACATGTTAAGGGATCCTACTCATGCAATGTGTGAGGGTTGAAACTAATGCATAAAAACTGGGTAATAAAGGGTTATGATCAATGTTTTACTTGGCTTGCTTACGATCCGCAAAACCTAGAGACTCGTAGTAGCATGCTTCGCACTCCAGGAATTCTGTCGTAAACAAACAATAACATACATAAGCAATCAAGCAGAGATGCACGGGTAAAACTCAAATAAGAAGATCTAACCAGAAAGTTCAACTGAAGAATTCCGGTTTGCAAAAAGAATCAAATCAAACGGAGCAACAAAACACAAACTACAAAAGAAACAAGATCTGTTTACTAATCTGGACTAAAGTCAAATTTTAAAGTACCAAAATCTTGTTCAAGTTGGTTAAATAGAAAGAGGGATTCGAGACGAAGATCTAGCCGCTTGTTTCACCTAATTTGGATAAACGAGCGAAAAAATAAACTAAAACGAAGATCAGGGTAGAAATCACGATTGAAAATAATCGTGGAAAAAAACCTGGAAAATAAATGAGACGAACAGGCTACCGGACAAACGTTCGATGTCTGCGGCTAACTAACGACCAGCGTTTGTTAAGACGAACGTACGCACGAACGTCCGGGAAATAACTAAACCGAGAAAACCAAACCGATTCTAATAAAAAACTAATGTAGGGTTTTATAAAAAACCGAACGGTTCTACCGTTTAGCCGGAAAAGACCGGCGGCGGCGGATCCGGCGAGCGGCGGCTCCGGCGGGGTGGGGCGGTGGTGAAGCGGCGCGGCAGCGGTGGAGTGGCGCGGGGCGGCGTGGGGCGGCGCGGCGGTGGCGGAGTAGCGTACCGGCGGCGGCAAAAGGCG
>NC_041384.1:131162903-131268477 GCF_002162155.2 Triticum dicoccoides | reverse complement strand
AGTGATGTGGGGCAAGGCGGGGCGGCGGCGGCAGTATTTAAGAGGGGAGGGGGTGGTGGCGTGGGGGAGGGGGCAAGGCGGCGGGGTGAGGCGGAGTCGGCCACGGCGCGGCGGCGTACGTGCGGCGGACTCCCTCTCGGGGTCGGGGCTGCGCAACGCGTGGGCCGGCTGGGCTTTTGGCCTAGTCGGTCCGAAGCAACCTTTTAAAAAAAACTGATTTCGCCAGAAAAATCCTAGAAAATAAAATAAAAATCTAAAAATACCAAAACAAAATTTTCACCGTCTAAATAGAATATTTAGAACAAAGTGAACATTTTCTTGGCCTAAAATGCAATTTTAAATTATGAAAATTTTTTCTACTTCAAATAAAATTGCAGTAAAATTCAAATAAAATTATTTATTTGATTTTAGTATTTTTCTTCCAATATTCCATTTATTTTGGAGAAGTCATATTATCTCCTCTCATATATTTTAATATGAAATATTTTCGGAGGGAAAAATAGTAAAAATCAAAATGATCCTTGTTTTGATATTTGAAAAAAATTCAAATATGAAAAACGTGAAATCCCCAACTCTCTCCGTGGGTCCTTGAGTTGCTTAGAATTTTGAGGATCGCAAAGCAAAATGCAATGAAATATGGTATGCTTGAATGACCTATGTATAACATTCCAAATTGAAAATTTGGGATGTTACAAACCTACCCCCTTTAAGATGAATCTCGTCCTCGAGATTCGGGTTGGCTAGAGAATAGGTGTCGGTGGTCTTTGCGTAGATCATCCTCTCGTTCCCGGGTGGCTTCGTCCTCGGTATGGTGGCTCCACTGAACTTTGCAAAACTTGATAACCTTGTTGCATGTAACTCGGCTGGCAACCTCGAGAATCTTGACTGGTTTCTCATCATAGGTCAAATCATTATCCAACTAAATTGCTTCCAGGGGCACTGTATCTCTCAGAGGAACATCGGCCATCTCAGCATGGCATTTCTTCAGCTAGGAAACGTGAAACACATCATGAACTCCTAACAGTCCTTTAGGTCACTCCAACTTGTAGGCAACCTCTCCCATGTGTTCCAAATGACGGTACGGTCCTACAAATCGCAGGGCTAACTTTCCCTTAACTCCAAAACGTTTAACTCCTCGTAGTGGTGACACACGGAGATATGCTCTGTCTCCAATTTCATAGACTACCTCCTTGCGTTTTGAGTCTGTATAACTCTTTTGTCTGGACTGAGCTACCTTCAGTCTATCTCGAATCAGCTTAACCTTCTGTTCCGACTCTTTAATCAAATCCGGTCCAAAAAACTGACGGTCTCCAACTAAGGTGGGTGCCAACCACTCAGTGACTGAATGAACCTTGGTAGGATCCACTGTTATACCTTCTCCTGATATAACATGTCCGAGAAATCCAACTTCCTTCAACCAAAACTGACATTTGCTAAACTTGGCATATAATTGATGTTCCCTGAGCTTCTCAAGAACCAAACACAAATGTTCCTTGTGTTCCTCTTCATTCTTTGAGTACACCAAGATATCATCAATGAACACCAGGACAAACTTATCCAAGAATTCCATGAACACCTTATTCATCATACTCATGAAGTAGGTAGGGGCGTTAGTCAATCCAAATGACATAACTGTATACTCATATAGCCCATACCTTGTGGTGAAAGTTGTCTTAGGTATATCCTTTTCTCGGATCTTCAGCTAGTGGTACCCTGATTGCAGATCGATCTTGGAGAATACTTTAGCTCCTTGCAGTTGGTCAAACAAATCATTGATCATCGGCAATGGGTACTTGTTCTTGATGGTCACTTCATTCAACACACGATAATCAACAACCATCCTTACTGATCTATCCTTATTCTCAACCAAGAGCACTGGGGCTCCCCATGGTGACAAGCTTCGTCGAATGTAACCTTTCTCTAATAACTCCTTAATCTGCTTCTTAATCTCCTCTAGATCATTTGCGGGCATCCGGTATGGTCTCTTCGATATTGGTCCGGTGCCTGGCAATAACTCTATCAAAAACTCAATGTCCCGATCTGGCGGCATGCCTGGTAGCTCCTCTAGAAATACATCTGGGTAATCCTTCACTACAAGCACTTCCTCTTGAACAACTCCCGTGAGATAATTTACTTGGGTCCTCCTAGGCGCATGCCTAGATACATACTTGATCCTTTTTCCCTCCGGGGTGGTGAGTAAAATCGACTTACTGGCACAATCGATGTTTCCTCCGTACATCGATAGCCAATCCATGCCTAGTATCACATCCAATCCTTGTGACTCAAAAATTATCAGGTCTGAGGGGAAAACATGGCTTCCAATGGTCAATGGCATCTGAAAACTTCCTTGACTTGCAATATACTCCGCTCCTGGTGAGCTTACTAACATAGGTGTCCTAAGTACTTTGGTGGGAAACTTATATTTATCCACAAATCCCCTTGAAATGTATGAATGCGATGCACTAGTATCAAAAAGAACAATTGCAGTAAATGACTTAACCAAAAACTTACCGACAACTGCATCAGGCTGCTCTTCAACCTCCTCCACGTTCACGTGGTTCACTTGTCCCCTGTTAAAAGGGTTGGATTTCTTCCTAGAACTTCCATTGCCATTCCCATTCTTCATTTCAGGGCACTCAGTGGCATAGTGTCCAGTCTTCCCGCACTTGAAACAAGTAATGTGACATAGGTCCTTCTTGGCGGGTGTGGCTGGATTGGAGTGGTTCTGATTACTACTTGATCCATTCCCATTCCCATTCTTGGGGCCACTGTGGTTATGCGAGCTTCCTCCATTGTGAGTGCGGCCTCCATGGTTATGGGTATATCCTCCCGAGTTCGGGGTAAAACGAGGCTTCTGCTGAGCTCCAGAATTGTACTTTCCTTGTCCATACTTCCTGTTGCGGCTTTTAATCTGCTGCTGCTTCCCTTCAATCATAAGAGCTTTGTCTACCAGCTCCTGGTAGTTGTTAAATGTTGCCACCATCAACTGCATGCTCATATCATCATTCAGCCCTTCCATAAACTTCTCCTTCTTTGCGGCATCTGTGGCCACATCATCAGGGGCATAGCGTGATAGTTTACTAAACTTATCTACATACTAAGCCACAGTACGATTTCCCTGGCGCAAGTTGTGAAACTCACGCTTCTTCATGCTCATAGCTCCGCTTGAGACATGAGCAGTGCGAAAAGCTTGCTGAAACTGATCCCAAGTGATATTGGCTATAGGGAAAGTGGCTGTATAATTTTCCCACCATGAAGTTGTTGGCCCATCCAATTGATGTGCGGCGAAACGCACCTTCTCAGCATCTGTGCAACCTGCAATGGTAAACTCCCTTCCAATCTTGCGTAGCTAGTCATCACAACTATTACCTCGGTGCTACTGGAAAACACCGGCGGCTGCAACCTCAGAAAATGGGCTAAGTTGTCAACTGGTGGTGGTGGTGGAGGGTTGTTGTTGTTGTTGTTGTTGTTGTTGCCTTGGTTCTGGACTAATATCTACATCAAGGAATTCTCCTGCTGGATCAACTGGGTTATCTCTGGTGGGAAGACAAATCTAGTATCACGTCTCGGAGGCATCTGATGGGTCTAGAGGGGAGAGAATAGAATAGAATGAGGTTTAGTGCGAAAACACTACCCATATGCACATGAGGCTAACACAATCAATATCACACAAAATCAATTCAAGCAAGGGCATACAATCGGTCTAGAACTATCGTTACAAAAGTGCTCGGACTACTACTATATACATGGGGGAAAACTACTATTCATATGGTGGTCATCCAAAAACTTTGATCAATGGAAGACTCCCTGATATCCGCTCTAGCTTCATCTTCATAGTCATCATCACTACCATTAGGGTCAGAGTCGGTGTCGTCGATGATGATGTAGTCTTCAGAACGATTTCCTTGGGTTCGTCGTCTTCTCCTCCTGGCGCGGGGCCTCCCATGAAAACTCCTAGCTTCCTTATCAGGTCATCATTCTTCTCCAGAAGTATCACGATTTCCTCCTCATATCCATCGCGAGTAGACTTGAGTTCCTCTTCTAGCTCCATGTTCTTGGTCATCGTCTTCTTCAAATCTATCATGCCTGCGCACATCTGATTCTCCCGTCGACGAATGTGCTGGTTTAACTCCTAGATGAAAGCTGCAATGGACCTGTCTCTCCGGGTGCTGATCATCTCCCATTGCTCATCTCGGCGCCCACATATCTGGTAGATAGTGTCCTTAAGATCCTTGCTGTAGACTTCGCCGATGCCTCCCATGGCGATGTGGGCTGCCATGCTCTTTCCTAGACTCCAGGTTGGTGCATCAAAGGAAAACTCTATGGGCTCAGTGACTCGCATGAATGTTCTCTGTGGAACCTGAACTCGAATCATCCAGTGATCCTCTTCAGGTAAAGTGGCGGTGTAGGTCCTGGTGAAGCTAGCTATTCCGATGTTCAGGTACCTAATCATCTAGCGCTCCTCTTCTGGTAAAGTGTCATCCAAAGGGTGTGTCTTCATCCGGCTGAGCAAACTTGTTCCTTGGGTCCGCCATCCTAAAGAGTAGAAAATGGAGAGGAGTCAAAAATGAGTAGAAAAGAGTGACCTATGGCTCATCTTAGTGGTCGTGTCCTACATTCAGCGTGTGCTCTGATACCATCTTGTAGCGATCCGACCTTAGACGGTCAAATCTCTATGTTCAGTGTCATCCCTGGATTGGTAATGCTGACACACATAGTACTCGAAGGATTTCTAACAGAGTAGCAATCACACACTTATTACATCCAATGTCTCAAAAGAGAACTTATTACAATAGATATGGCTTAAGGCCGTCTAAATACGATAACAGCGGAAGGCTTGGAAGATAAAGTGAGTCCATCAACTCCAACGGCATAGCTGAGTGCATGACAAACGACCTAGCGCACCTTGCTCTTCGTCTAAAAAGTCTGCAACATGATATGTTGCAGCCCGAAATGGGTCAGCACATGGAATATGCTGGCAATATAACACAGTAGTGCAATGAACAGATAAATGCTATCACTACATGCATATATGGCTGGTGGAGGCTCTATGGTTATAATGTTTTGCAAAAAGACATTTTTTTCCTACAACAAAGGAATAGATTTTATTTAACTATCATGGTGGTTGAAACAACATTGAAGGTTCCTCCAACTCAGTCCCAATTAAAGTAATCATTATCAACCCAACAAATTTATTTAGAGTGATGAGATCAAATCAATAATTCAAATACCAGATACTCAAGATGTCCATAACCGGGGACACGGCTAACCATGATTAGTTTGTACACTCTGCAGAGGTTTGCGCACTTTTCCCCACAAGACTCGATCTCCTCCATTGGATTTCTCGCACTACATGGTGTTTGAGAAACGGATGACCGAGACACAGTCTTTCAGAAGCACTAACTCTTTACTCTGGGTAGACAATTACACCTACTTTCCCTCTACATGTGCTAGCCTACCACTGAAAGAGGTCATGCAACCTACTCAACTATGCTAGATCCCATTATAGCTCATGGCTGCGCATGGAAGTTTCTAGCATGAATAATCTTATGATCCCTTTGAGCCTGGGTGGCGGACCATAGGATGATCACATGGGTACTCCGGGATATCCTAGGTCAACACTGGATTCTCCAGGTGCCCACAAGCAATCCACCCAGATGTGTATTGAAGTTGCCACCTTAAGTTGAACCATTAATTAACAAACTCACATCTGTCATGGATACACTCAAACCCAAACCACGTCTACCAGCATAGCATGGCAATATAAGCAAAACATATAAATAACACCCAACGGTTTGATAATAAAACAGGTAATAGGTTCTACCTCATCATCTACTTCCCAGACCCACATGTTAAGAGATCCTACTCATGCAATGTGTGAGGGTTGAAACTAATGCATGAAAACTGGGTAATAAAGGGGTATGATCAATGTGTTACTTGCCTTGTTGACGATCCGCAAAACCTAGAGACTCATAGTAGCACGCTTCGCACTCTGGAAATTCTATCTTAAACAAACAATAACATACATAAGCAATCAAGCAGAGATGCACGGGTAAAACTCAAATAAGAAGATCTAAACAGAAAGTTCAACCGAAGAACTCCGGTTTGCAAAAAGAATCAAATCAAACGGAGCAACGAAACTCAAACTACGAAAGAAACAAGATCTATTTACTAATCTGGACTAAAGTTAAATTTTAAAGTACCAAAATCTTGTTCAAGTTGGTTAAACAGGTTTCAACATTCTATCACATTCTGACTTTTCTCGGGAATTTTTGCAACCTCGATAAAATTTTTGTTTTGAAACAGCAACTCATATACTTGCAAAATAAGCATGGTGAAGGCTATCCTTGACATTTTTATTGAAATTAAAGATGCAAAACATTATTATAAATAACAGAAAGAAAATGCCAATAAAATAAAATGATGCTCCAAGCAAAACTCATATCATGTGATGAATGAAAACATAGCTCCAAGTAAGGTTACCGATAATGTTGGAGACGAAAGAGGGGGTGCCTTTTGGGGCATCCCCAAGCTTAGTTGCTTGGATCTTCCTTTAATATCACCTTGAGGTGCCTTGGGCATCCCCAAGCTTAGGGCCTCATCACTCCTTATTCTCCTCATATCAATATCTCACCCAAAACTTGAAAACTTCAATCACACAAAAACTTAACGGAACTTTTGTGAGATGGGTTAGTATGATAAAGAGCAAACCATTTCACTTTAGTACCATCAAAGACAAGATTCATAATTGTTTCCACACAATGCCTACTGTAGCATATCATTTACACATTTTATATTGAGCAATATAAGCCATCGAAACTAGAAAACAAATAAACTATGCATAAAAAACAGAGTGTGTCAAAAACAGAACAGTCTGTAATGATCTGCAGAATAACCATACTTCTGCTACTCCAAAAATTCTGAAAAATTAGGACAACGTAGAGAATTTGCATATTAATCATCTGTAAAAATTTCAGAATTTTACACGTTCCAGTGAATTTAAACAATTCCATTTCTAGAAGCAAAAGTTTCTGTTTTTGCACAGATTCAAGTCAACTATCATCCACACTATACCAAAGGCTTTACTTGGCACTTTATTGAAACAAAAGCAATAAAACATGATTAGTATAGTATCTTAATCATGTTAACACAAAAAAAGTATGTAGAAATATTGGGTTGTCTCCCAACAAGCGCTTTTCTTTAATGCCTTTTAGCTAGGCATGATGATTTCAATGATGCTCGCATAAAAGATAAGAATTTAAACATAAAGAGAGCATCATGAATCACATGACAAGCACATTTAAGCCTAGCCCATTTCCTATGCATAGGGATTTTGTGAGCAAACAATTTATGGGAGCAAGAATCAACTAGCATAGGAAGGCAAAACAAGCAAAACTTCAAGATTTTCAACACATAATAATTTATGGAAACTTGTATTATTGCAATATGTAAAGTTATATGTTCCTTTCTCATAATAATTTTCAGTAGCATCATTAATGAATTCAACAATATAAGTATCACATGAAGCATTCCTTTCATGACACAAAAGCATAGAAAACTTATTACTCTCCACATAAGCAAATTTCTTCTCATCAATAGTAGTGGGAGCAAACTCAACAAAATAACTATCATGAGAGTGAAAATTAAAATCATGATGACAAAGTTTCATGGTTATCATTATTCTTTATAGCATACATGTCATCACCATAATCATCATAGATAGCAAGTTTGTTTTCATATTCAATTGAAACCTCTTCCAAAATAGTGGATTCATCACTAAATAATGGCATGACCTCTCGAAATCCACTTTTATCAATATAATAATAAGATCCAACACCCTCCAAAATAGTGGTATCATTATCTAAAGTTGACACTCTTCGAAACCCACTTTCATCAATATAATCATCATAAATAGGAGGCATGCAATCATTATAACAAATTTGCACATCAAGTCTTGCGGGACTAAAATATCATCTACATAAAACATAGCATCCCCAAGATTATGGCTTTGCATATCATTAGCATCATGGATATTCAAAGAATTCATACTAACAGCATTGCAATCATGCTCATCATTGAAAGTTTTTGTGTTTAATATTTTATCGAATTCTTCTTCTATCAATTGAGCACAATTTTTCGATCCATCATTTTCAAGAAAGATATTATAAAGATGATCAATAATAAGACGCAACCTCAATTCCATTTTTATGTAATTTTCTTTTATAAACCAAACTAGTGATAAAACATGAAACTAAAAGATTCAATTGCAAGATCTAAAGATATACCTTCAAGCACTCACCTCCCCGGGGACGGCGCCAGAAAAGAGCTTGATGTCTACTACGCAACTTTATTCTTGTAGACACGTGTTGGGCCTCCAAGCGTAGAGTTTTGTAGGATAGTAGCAATTTTCCCTCAAGTGGATGACCTAGGGTTTATCAATCCGTGGGAGGCGTAGGATGAAGATGGTCTCTCTCAACAACTCTGCAACCAAATAATAAAAAGTCTCTTGTGTCCCCAACACATCAAATACAATGGTAAATTTGTATAAGTGCACTAGTTCGGCGAAGAGATGGTGATACAAGTGTAATATGGATTGTATATATTGATTTTTGTAATAAGAACAATAAAAACAGCAAGGTAGCAATTGATAAAACGGAGCACAAACAGTATTGCAATGCTTGAAAATGAGGCCTAGGGTTCGTACTTTCACTAGTGCAATCTCCCAACAATGCTAATATAATTGAATCATATGACCATCCCTCAATGTGCGATGAAGAATCACTCCAAAGTTCCTATCTAGCGGAGAACATAAGAAGAAATCGTTTGTAGGGTACGAAACCACCTTGAAGCTATTCTTTCTGATCAATCTATCCAAGAGTTCGTACTAAAATAACACCAAATAACTTCATATTCATAATACTCAATCCATCACAAGGAACCTCAAAGAGTGCCCCAAGATTTCTACCGGAGAAACAAAGATAAGAACGTGCATCAACCCCTATGCATACATTACCCCAATGTCACTATCGGTGTCAAAACCGGCCGATCTCGGGTAGGGGGTCCCGAACTGTGCGTTTGAGGATCGAAGGTAACAAGGGACAAAGGGGACACGATGTTTACCCAGGTTCGGGCCCTCTTAATGGAGGTAAAACCCTACATCCTGCTTGATTGTCTTTGATAAGTATAGGGGTTACAAGAGTTGATCTACCTCGAGATCGTAATGGCTAAACCCTAGCAGTCTAGCCTATGTGAATTCCGATAGCCCCTAAAGACTAAACCCTCTAGTTTATATACACACCGGAGGGGCCTAGGGTTGTACAGAGTCGGTGTGTGGAAGAATGAGATTTACATATCCAGACACGAATCTTGCTATCCACGCATAGAGGAGTCCTATCTGGACACGGGGGAAAGCCTTCTGCTTTGTATCTTCGCGGCCCATTAGTCTGGCCCACATCTAGAAGCCCAGACACCCGAGGACCCCCGAATCCAAGTGTAACGCCCTCAATGCGGCTATATATCCCACGTGTCGAAGCACGACTTAGAGGCGTAACCGCATTGAAAGCAATGTCGCAAGTGAGGTAATCTTCACACAACCCATGTAATACATAAGGGAAAAGATACATAGTTGGCTTACAATCGCCACTTCACACAATTACATGAGTAAAGCATTACATCAACCAGATACAATCAAGGTCCGACTACGAAACCAAAATAAAAGAAGACTACCCCAAATGCTACACAGATCCCCGATCGTCCCAACTGGGCTCCACTACTGATCAACTAGAACGAAACAACACAAAGGACAAGATCTCCATCGAGCTCCTCCTGAGCTTGGTTGCGTCATCTGCACGGTTCAATGGAACCTGAAAGCTGGTTTTGGAAGTATCTGTGAGTCACGGGGACTCAGCAATCTTACACCCTCGCGATCAAGACTATTTAAGCTTATAGGACTGGTAAAAGGTAATATGTGGAGCTGCAGCAAGCGACTAGCATATATGGTGGCTAACCTGTTCGCAAAAGAGAGCGAGAAGAGAAGGCAAAGCATGAACGGAGAACTATGATCAAGAAGTGATCCTAGAACAACCTACGTCAAGCATAACTCCAACACCGTATTCACTTCCCGGACTCCGCCGAAAAGAGACCATCACGGTAACACACACGGTTGATGTATTTTAGTTAAGGTCAACTTCAGGTTTTCTACAACCGGATATTAGCAAATTCCCATCTACCCATAACGGCGGGCACAGCTTTCAAAAGTTCAAATCCCTGCAAGGGTGTCCCAACTTAGCCCATCACAAGCTCTCACGGTCAACGAAGAATATTCCTTTTAGCGGGAAGACCCGATCAGGCTCGGAATCCCGGTTACAAGACATCCTCGACAATGGTAAAACAAGTCCGGCAAAACCACCCGATGCGCCAACATCCCGATAGGAGCTGCACATATCTCGTTCTCAGGGCAACACCGGATAAGCAATCCGTACAACTAAAACCAGCCCTCGAGTTTCCCTGAGGTGGCGCTGCAAGGGGCTCTAGTTTGGACCAACACTTAGACAAGCACTGGCCTGGGGGGTTTAAAATAAAGATGACCCTCGGGATGCGCGACTCCCAAGGGAAAAAGGCAAGGTGGCGAATGGTAAAACCAAGGTTGGGCCTTGCTGGAGGAGTTTTATTCAAGGCGAACTGTCAAGGGATTCCCATTATAACCCAACCGCGTGAGGAACGCAAAATCCGGGAACATAACACCGATATGACGGAAACTAGGGCGGCAAGAGTGGAACAAAACACCAGGCATAAGGCCGAGCCTTCCATCCTTTACCAAGTATATAGATGCATTAATTAAATAAGAGATATTGTGATATCCCAACAAAATATCCATGTTCCAACAAGGAACAAACTTCAATCTTCACCTGCAACTAGCAACACTATAAGAGGGGCTGAGCAAAGCGGTAACATAGCCAAACAACGGTTTGCTAGGGCAAGGTGGGTTAGAGGCTTGGTTTCACAATATGGGAGGCATGATAAGCAAGTGGTAGGTATCGTAGCATAGGCATAGCAAAAGAGCGAGCAACTAGTAAGCAAAGATAGAAGTGATTTCGAGGGTATGGTCATCTTGCCTGAGATCCCGCAAGGAAGAAGAACGAGTCCAAGAAGAAGACAAACGGACGTAGTCGAACGGATCCTCACAACTCCGGAACGAAACCGAAGCTAACGAGAGAAGAACCCATAAAGAAGCAAACAACATAGTAAACAACCATCACATAAACATGGCATGATGCGAAATCAAGTATGATGCATGTCCGGTTTAATGATACATGGCATGGCAAAGTGCAACAAACAATAATACAAATTGAGTGGAGCTCAATATGCAACGGGTTGCATATTGGCAGAACACCAGGTCAATTATTTAGTTCTATCTCGTTTAGGTACTCAACAATATTAAATGTTGATTAACATGGCAAGAGGTGAAGCATGACAAAAACTATCCATCTAACCAATTTAAATGGGGCCGGATATAACAAACAACAAATCCGGTAAATCCCCATATGCCTTAGTAATTTATTGCAACAACAATTTAAACATTTTAAATGTTGTTATCATGATGCGGATGACATGGACAAGTTTAAGCGATTTTTATGAAAATGTTGATAAGAACATTACGAAGCATTTGTCACCGTGGTGGAAAGAAAGGGTGCCACGGCGACGAATCCGAAAATGATGTCACGGCACCATATCGGTTCCGGTAGCTCACGGAGATACCGGTACAAAAGGAAAAGTGACGGAAGCGTGACATGCGATAGAAGGTGGGGTGATTCCGGTAACCGGGTTCCCACATGTCGATGACGGTGCCAAGCGGGGAAAACAAGTAGCGTTCGCGGGAGGATACAACATCCAAACATGCATCTCATACAACACAAGCATTTATTCACGGACGGTCATCTCGGGGTTATACCTTCGAAGCGTGCATTAACGCAACGGATCGAGTTCGGTGGTAGGGGTACACGTGTCGAAGGGGAAGTAGTTGTACTCGCGAACTTCGGCAGCGGTAGTCGTTCAGGGTTTTGCCGGTTCGTCGTGTAGCCGTACATGTTCGACGTGGTACACGGTTCAAAGTCGTGCATGTCCCATAGATGTTCAGGGGTTACCGTGAGAAAGTTGTCGAATCCAGGTTCTCAGTCGTCGGTAGTGGTACCCGTTTCAAAGGTGAACTTGACGAACTCGAATTCCTTCGGGGTTGTCGAGGTACTTGGGGTCTTCGAACTCTCCTGTCCCGTTATTGCGACGACAGTCATTCACGTTTGTTTGGAGAGGTTCTAGACGCATCCCGGATATGTAGTCGTACACGCACGTAGATGAACTTGGTGGGTCCTCGACGTCCTGGTACTTGGCGTTCGGTGCAGTACTTGCCGAGTAAGAGGCGAAGTCGTGGTACTTGACGTTCTCGTCCTTGTTGATCCAAAACAACAGGAGCCAAAAAGGCCTCTGGTGGGCAGCAGCAAGGCCGGGCGGTGCGTGAGCAGCGGCATGAAGCGGGCATGGTTCTCGTAGTGAAAACGATGATGAACAGAGGTGCAACGACGACCAAAGCGAGCAGCACAACAGACGTTGAGAAGAGGAGGTAAGGTGTAGGTGGCTGGAGGTGAGAACACGACGGCCGGACGGTGGGGTCGCCGGAAGGTCCAGAAGGGAGCTGCTGGAGCTCGCCGGAGTAGCTGCAGGCGAAACCCTGCGAGGAACGAGCAACGAATGACGGGATCACGACGACAGGCGGCGCCGGACATGGGCTCCGATGAAGGGAAAGGGAGGTGGCGAGTCGACGCGGCTAGAGATGCGACGGCGGGGATGGCCTGGACAAGGCCGGAGGTCGGGGAGGGAGCTGCTGATGGTGGCCGGACCAGGAGTTGAGGCGGCGGAGCTCCTGCTCGGCGACAAGCGAAGCAGCAAGGAGGAGACGCTCCGGGACGGCTCGGGCTCCAGGAGCTCAGGTGAGGGACGAGGAAGGGAGACGCGAGGACGAGGTGGGTTGACGGGGCGGCGTGGTTCACGAGATGGACAGCGCGGGGCTGCAGGATCCGGTCGAGGCATGGCCTGCGGCGCGGCTTGTAGCAGAACGGGCGCGTGCGTTCCTCTGGTGCTGTCTATGGGCGTGCGGCGGCGCTGGAGGGAGTCGAGGGAGAGGCCAGGGATCGAGAGAATCGGCTTCCTGGCGGCAGTAGGGGAGAGTAACGAGGGAGAGGGAGATGACGAGGGGATCGGGCTAGGGTTAGGAAAAGGAGTGGGGTGCGGCTGACTGCTGATTGGGCCTGGCCTTGGGCCGGCGCGTGAGGAAGGGAGGCCCAGCTGGGCTGGCTTCCCTCCTCTCTCACTCTTTTCCTTTTTAAAACAAAAATAGAGAAAGAGAAGGAAAAGAAAGAGACGGTAGGGGTGGAATCTGGGCACGAGGACAATTTTCCCGGACTCTTAAAAATGGGCATGGTCCGAGAAAATTAGAAGTGGCAAGATCCGAAGATATGAATTCAAACTCATTTGAGTTTAATCAAATGGTTTGAACTAGGGCTAGGGTTTTGAAGTGCACCAGAAATGTTGAGAATTTAGGTGGAGCTCGGGGAAGTGACAAAAGAAATTGCCGGAAAGGTTTGGGGACCAAACTTGAAGCGGAAAAGGGTATGTGATAAATTGCAAGTGTGTTATAGGTGAATCCGAAAATGGAAGATTTGATATAGCTCCCTAATATCGGGAGGATATGTTATAAAGAGAATCACCATGTGAATTCCCTCGGTTTAAATGGACCGAAGATCCATGCAATTTATTTAGTGAGCTTTAAAACGGGTTGCATGATGACATGATGCAATGCACATGATGCAAAGATGAAATGCAACAGACCAAACAAATCACACGACGAAACCCGGAAACCCTGGAAGGCATCTGAAGCTCCGGTCTTGGGGCGTTACACCAAGACTCCCTTAGTAGCCCCCGAACTGGTCTTCAAACTATGATGCGATATTCGGCTTGGGGCGTTACAACACTCCACCACTACGAGAGGATCTCGTCCCGAGATCTAGAATGGCACCGGAGGGAAAAACGGAAGAGAAAGAGAAGAGGTAAAACTAAGTTGCTTCTTTGACAAACGAGTGAGACCAAAGAACCTTGAAAAGGTTAAGCCATTTTGAGAAAAGAATACAACGAAGATGACAAATTTGAAAACACTCCATTAGAAAAGAGAGACAAGGAAGAACAACTTCGGGCAGCACTCCGATTGAAAAGAAAAAGGAATTGAATAAGAACTTGGTAAGGTGAGAAGAAGCTTGATGAAATAACAACACACTGCCTCCGTAACTATTGAATGAATGGAGCAAGGGGTAAGAAATGTCTCAGACAGCACTCCGGTTGAAAAGATATGCAAGGATTGATAAGGTAAAAAGAACTTGAGCAAAAGGCACAACCCTCCGGTTAAATGGATAGGCATGAAAAGAACATGATCTTTGACAAAACAAGATGATGGTTGGAGAAAAC
Organism: Triticum dicoccoides; assembly: GCF_002162155.2. Classification (NCBI taxonomy): domain Eukaryota; kingdom Viridiplantae; phylum Streptophyta; class Magnoliopsida; order Poales; family Poaceae; genus Triticum; species Triticum dicoccoides. The sequence continues at coordinate 131,253,966 of NC_041384.1, read as the reverse complement.
AATATCGTGAAGCCTCCGAAAGAAATGAGAGGATGGAAAGGAATGAACGGAGGAGAACACAAGATCTTGGTAGAGCACACTTCCTACAAATGCTAGACCGGAGTTGTTGGGTTATCAACAACGAAACGAATAAACTTGTTGTGGGCTTATGGGAAAAAAACATCTCAAAACTGAGGTGAAAATTCTGCCACTGACGGAAACAATAGATTGGATTGATATCTACAAGGAGACGAGAAACTATTTCACCGGGAGGATGAAAGAAGAACTTGGGTCCTTTATAAGCACCATAAATAGCAACAATCCTTAGGGAAACACTTTATGTGAAATATAACCCAAGATAATTGCAATGAAGAGATTGATGGGTTTAAATATCTCAATCTTGTGAATGAAGAATGATATATTACCACCTCAAAAGATAAGGGAGAAACAATTGCGCTCCGGATTACAGGAAGAAGAAAGCATGAGCTCCTCAGAAAAGAATCTCAATGAAAAACTTCTAGACGGAATTAAATCCTTTATGAACCAACATGTAGAATCTTCATGAAGAACTCCGGTAATAAAAGAATGATCAAACGAAAGGAAGGAGAAGTTGAAAACACAAGGTGAATCCTTGCAATGATTAGATGGATCTCCGCGATGAAATAATTGAGAGAACTTGGAACTCCGGGAAAAGAATAGATAAAGCATCTCGAACCGAGAATTTGATGAGCCTCCGCAATAAATAATTAATCATTTGGGTGAATCAAGAATAAGAATTATGTTATGCTCCTCCTTCACCAATTAAATTGATGACGAGCAAACGGATTGCATACAACTTATTCTCGAAGAAAGTATTAGGATAGATATGGCGCCAACTTGAGAAGGTCTTCAACAAACCACTGGTAGGATAGAAATAACAAATAAATTGATATGATAAACGAAAGAAGAGAAACTTGAATGAACCACCGTAATAATTGAAAATGAACGAAGGAAAGATAAAGAAACACCGGGAAGAGTTAGAGAATGAATGAAGATACTTCAGGGAATTTGATATATGAGAATGAATAGATCACAAACTGATAAGAGAATACTTTAATGATGCACCAGTAAGATTTGGAGAATGATAGCTGAAAGCTGAGAATGAATAAACCTGAAATGATGGACTCCGGATAATCAAACTGAGAAGACTCTTGAATTGCTTCGGATGGGTGAAAAGAATTGTCACAATTGAAAACAATTATGAGAGGATAGCAACAAACTAGAATCACGAATCATCGAGAGAATGGACAAGATTGAGAGAGAAAAAATCTTCTTCGGTCTTCAAATGTTGAGAATGACGACAAGAAACACCACCAAGAATTATTTAGACACTCCGGAAAAATCAAAACGAAGAGGTTGAGCCAACGATGAAAAGAATTTGACAGATCTTGGAGAAAAGCATTTGACTGATGATAACTCATTCTTACGTCAAACTTGGAAAAGAATTTGAGAAGCTCCGGGAAAATTAGAAGAGTCAGGTAAGATCCTGGAAAAGACCTATGGGTTAGGGCCCACTCAAAAAAACACCGTTGAATTATTTAAAAGATAGATTGCGCCGGTTGAATTAAATGACTTGAATGAGATAACATCCTCGAAATAGGTTGAACTGATCTTGAATGAAAAGATGAGCCTTCTGAGATATTCTGAGCACTCCGGGACAATAGAATAGCGAGAGGTGAACGATTAAGAATTGCACCGGCATGAGAAAACCTTGAAATGAGGAAAAGGGTAAAGAAACACCAAAAGATTGAATTGAATCCACCGGAGGAGAAAAAGAACGAAAAATGATGAACTTGAAGCTCCGTTAGAATCTTCATGAGAATCACCGGATAAGAACATTGACAGAAAAGGAATGGAGAGACTTCACAAGAATAAAAGGATACTTGATTAAGACATCTGAGTCCTTGAGGAAAAAGGGGTGGGCGGGCGAGAAAAACAAAGGCAGCTTAGAACGAATGAAACAAACATCGTTGAGAGGAACTGATAATTGATCTTGCCAATGTTGAAGTGATCGGATCTACTTGAAGAGAAAGACACCGGTTGAGAAGAGGATTGACATGACAATATCGATTATCATGAAGGATTGGTATTCACATAGTAATATGAGAACACCGCTTAGGAAAAGGTATGGAATCAACATCTGACTTCGAAGCAACTCGAATACCACAGCTCAAAAACAAAACATAGGATTGTCTTGCAGAATAAGCCAAAACAAACATATGATAGAGATTTCGTTTGAAGTTTTCGTGGTGGGGCCTACACGGGCACGATCGTACAGCACCATCATGTACAAGGCAGTGCACATGACATACGAAGCGTCCCCGAGTCGGCATAGCCAAGGACTCTTTAAGACACAACGAGACCACTGTAAAACCAACCGTGGATAGGCGGACCACTAGACTGTTGGGGAACGTAGCAGAAATTCAAAAAATTTCCTACGTAACACCAAGATCTATCTATGGAGAGACCAGCAACGAGTAGAAAGGAGGAGAGTTTGCATCTACATACCCTTGTAGATCGCTAAGCGGAAGCGTTCAAGTGAACGGGGTTGATGGAGTCGTACTCGTCGTGATTCAGATCACCGATGATCAAGTGCCGAACGGACGGCACCTCCGCGTTCAACACACGTACAGCCCGGTGACGTCTCCCACGCCTTGATCCAGCAAGGAGAGAGGGAGAGGTTGAGGAAGACTCCATCCAGCAGCAGCACAACGGCGTGGTGGTGATGGAGGAGCGTGGCAATCCTGCAGGGCTTCGCCAAGCACCTACGGGAGAGGAGGAGGTGTCACGGGAGGGAGGGAGGCGCCAAGGGCTCAGGTATGGATGCCCTCCCTCCCCTCCACTATATATAGGGGCAGGGGAGAAGGGGGAGGCGCAGCCTTGCCCCTTACTCCAAGAAAGGGGTGCGGCTAAGGAGGGGGGAGGAGTCCATCCTCCCCAAGGCACCTCGGAGGTGCCTTCCCCCTTTAGGACTCTCCCCTTTTTCCTTTATCTTGGCGCATGGGCCTCTAGGGGCTGGTGCCCTTGGCCCATGTAGGCCAAGGCGCACCCCCTACAGCCCATGTGGCCCCCCGGGGCAGGTGGCCCCACCCGGTGGGCCCCCGGGACCCTTCCGGTGGTCCCGGTACAATACCGATGACCCCGAAACTTGTCCCGATGGCCGAAACAGGACTTCCTATATATAAATCTTTACCTTCGGACCATTACGGAACTCCTCGTGACGTCCGGGATCTCATCCGGGACTCCGAACAACATTCGGTAACCACATACAAGCTTCCTTTATAACCCTAGCGTCATCAAACCTTAAGTGTGTAGACCCTACGGGTTCGGGAGACATGCAGACATGACCGAGACGTTCTCCGGTCAATAACCAACAGCGGGATCTGGATACCCATGTTGGCTCCCACATGTTCCATGATGATCTCATCGGATGAACCACGATGTCAAGGACTCAATCGATCCCGTATACAATTCCCTTTGTCTAGCGGTATTTTACTTGCCCGAGATTCGATCGTCGGTATCCAATACCTTGTTCAATCTCGTTACCGGCAAGTCACTTTAGTCGTTCCGTAACACATCATCCCGTGATCAACTCCTTGGTCACATTGCGCATATGATGATGTCCTACCGAGTGGGCCCAGAGATACCTCTCCGTTTACACGGAGTGACAAATCCCAGTCTCGATCCGCATAAAACAATAGATACTTTCGGAGATACCTGTAGTGCACCTTTATAGTCACCCAGTTATGTTGTGACGTTTGATACACTCAAAGCACTCCTACGGTATCCAGGAGTTACACGATCTCATGGTCAAAGGAAGAGATACTTGACATTGGCAAAGCTCTAGCAAACGAACTACACGATCTTTGTGCTATGCTTAGGATTGGGTCTTGTCCATCACATCATTCTCCTAATGATGTGATCCCGTTATCAACGACATCCAATGTCCATAGCCAGGAAACCATGACTATCTGTTGATCACAACGAGCTAGTCAACTAGAGGCTCACTAGGGACATATTGTGGTCTATGTATTCACACGTGTATTACGATTTCCGGATAATACAGTTATAGCATGAATAAAAGGCAATTATCATGAACAAGGAAATATAATAATAATACTTTTATTATTGCCTCTAGGGCATATTTCCAACAGTCTCCCACTTGCACTAGAGTCAATAATCTAGTTCACATCGCCATGTGATTAACACTCACAGGTCACATCGCCATGTGACTAATACCCAAGAGTTTACTAGAGTCAGTAGTCTAGTTCACATCACTATGTGATTAACACTCAATGAGTTTTATGTTTGATCATGTTTCTTGTGAGAGAGGTTTTAGTCAACGGGTCTGAACCTTTCAGATCCGTGTGTGCTTTACAAATCTCTATGTCATCTCCTAGATGCAGCTACCACGTTCTATTTGGATCTATTCCAAATAACTGTTCTACTTGGAGCTATTCTAAATTGTTGCTCCATTATACGTATCCGGTCTCTCTACTCAGAGCTATCCGGATAGGTGTCAAGCTTGCATCGTCGTAACCTTTACGACGAACTCTTTATCACCTCCATAACCGAGAAAATTCCTTAGTCCACTAATTACTAAGGATAACTTTGACCGCTGTCCTGTGAGCCATTCTAGGATCACTCTTGTACCCCTTGACTGACTCATGGCAAGGCACACTTCAGGTGCGGTACACAGCATAGCATACTGAAGAGCCTACGTCTTAAGCATAGGGGACGACCTTCGTCCTTTCTCTCTATTCTGCCGTGGTCGAGCTTTAAGTCTTAACTTCGTACCTTACAACTCAGGCAAGAACTCCTTCTTTGACTGGTCCATCTTGAACACCTTCAAGATCATGTCAAGGTATGTGCTCATTTGAAAGTATTATTAAGCATTTTGATCTATCCTTATAGATCTTGATGCTCAATGTTCAAGTAGCTTAATCCAGGCTTTCATTGAAAAACACTTTCAAAATAACCCTATATGCTTTCCAGAAATTCTACGTCATTTCTGATCCATAACAATATGTCAACAACATATACTTATCAGAAATTCTATAGTGCTCCCACTCACTTCTTTGGAAATACAAGTTTCTCATAAACTTTGTACAAACCCAAAATCTTTGATCATCATCAAAGCATACATTCCAACTCCGAGATGCTCACTCCAGTCCTTAGAAGGATCGCTGGAGCTAGCATACCTTTTAGCATCCTTAGGATCGACAAAACTTTTCTGATTGTATCACATACAACCTTTCCTTACAAAAACTGGTAAGGAAACTTGTCTTGACATCCATCTGCCAGATTTCATAAATGCAGCCAATGCTAACATGATTCCGACGGACTTTAAGCATCGCTACGGATGAGAAAATCTCATCGTAGTCAACTCCTTGAACTTGTGAAAAATTCTTCGCCACAAGTCGAGCTTCATGGACGGTGACATTACCATCCACGTCCGTCTTCTTCTTAAAGATCCATTTATCTCAATGGCTTGCCGATCAACGGGCAAGTCCACTAAAGTCCATGCTTTGTTCTGATACATGGATCCTACCTCGGATTTCATGGCTTCTAACCATTTGTTGGAATTTGGGCCCACCATCGCTTCTCCATAGCTCGTAGGTTCATTGTTGTTTAGCAACATGACCTTCAGGATCACCTTACCACTCCGAAGTAGTACGTGTCCTTGTCGTCCTACGAGGTTTGGTAGTGACTTGATCCGAAGTTTCATGATCAATATCATAAGCTTCCACTTCAATTGGTGTAGGTGCCACGGGAACAACTTCCTGTGCCCTGCTACACACTGGTTGAAGTGATGGTTCAATAACCTCATCAAGTCTCCACCATCCTCCCACTCAACTCTTTCGAGAGAAACCTTTCCTCGAGAAAGGACCCGATTCTAGAAACAATCCCTTATTGCTTTCGGATCTGAATTAGGAGGTATACCCAACTGTTTTGGGTTTCCTATGAAGATGCATGTTATCCGCTTTGGGTTCGAGCTTAATCCTGAAACTTTTTCACATAAGCGTCGCAGCCCCAACCTTTAAGAAACGACAACTTAGGTTTCTCTAAACCATAATTCATACGGTGTCATCTCAACGGAAATACGTGGTGCCCTATTTAAAGTGAATGTGGTTGTCTCTAATGCCTAACCCATGAACGATAGTGGTAATTCGATAAGAGACATCATGGTACGCACCATATCCAATAGGGTGCAACTATGATGTTCGGACACACCATCACATTATGGTGTTCCAGGCAGTATTAATTGCGAAACAATTTCCATAATGTCTTAATTGTGTGCCAAAACTCGTAACTCAGATATTCATCTCTATGATCGTATCATAGACATTTTATCCTCTTGTCACATTGATCTTCTACTTCACTCTGAAATTACTTGAACCATTCAATAATTCAGACTTGTGTTTCATCAAGTAAATATTCTCAACATCTACTCGAATCATCTGTGAAGTAAGAACATAACGATATCCACTGCATGCCTCAGCACTCATTGGACTGCACACATCAAAATGTGTTACTTCCTACAAGTTGCTATCTTGTTCCATCTTACTGAAACCGAGGCTTTTCAGTCATCCTGCCTATGTGGTATGATTTGCATATCTCAAGTGATTCAAAATCAAGTGAGTTCAAACGGTCCATTTGCATGGAGTTTCTTCATGCATATATACCAATAGACATGGTTCGCATGTCTCAAACTTTTCAAAAACGAGTGAGTCCAAAGATCCATCAACATGGAGCTTCTTCATGCGTTTTATACCAATATGACTTACATGGCAGTGCCACAAGCAAGTGGTACTATCATTACTATCTTATATCTTTTGGCATGAAAATGTGTATCACTACGATCAAGATTCAATAAACCATTTATTTAGGTGCAAGACCATCGAAGGTATTATTCAAATAAATAGAGTAACCATTATTCTCCTTAAATGAATAACCGTATTGCGATAGACATAATCCAATCATGTCTATGCTCAACGCAAACACCAATCTCGGTGGTAGAGGGAGCATGCGATGCTTGATCATATCAACCTTGGAAACACTTCCAACATATATCATCAGCTCACCTTTAGCTAGTCTCCGTTTATTCCGTAGCTTTTATTTCGAGTTACTAACACTTAGCAACCGAACCGGTATCCAATACCCTGGTGCTACTAGGAGTACTAGGAAAGTACACATTAACATAATGTATATCCAATATACTTCTATCGACCTTGCCAGCCTTCTCATCTACCAAGTATCTAGGGTAATCCTGCTCCAGTGGTTGTTCCCCTTATTACAGAAGCACTTAGTCTCGGGTTTGGGTTCAGCCTCGGGTTTCTTCATTGGTGCAGCAGCTGATTTGCCGTTTCATGAAGTATCCCTTCTTTCCCTTGCCCTTCTTGAAACTAGTGGTTTCATCAACCATCAACAATTGATGCTCCTTCTTGATTTCTACTTTCGCGGTGTCAAACAACGCGAATATTTCAAGGATCATCATATCTATCCCTGATATGTTATAGTTCATCACAGAGCTCTAGCAGCTTGGTGGTAATGACTTCGGAGAAACTATCACTATTTCATCTGGAAGATCAACTCCCACTCGATTCAAGTGATTGTTGCACTCAGACAATCTGAGCACAAGCTCAACAATTGAGCTTTTCTCCCTTAGTTTGTAGGCTAAGAAAATTGTCGGAGGTCTTATACCTCTTGACGTGGGCACGAGCCTGAAATCCTAATTTCAGCCCTCGAAACATCTCATATGTTCCGCGACGTTTCGAAAACGTCTTTGGTGCCTCTACTTAAACCATTTAACTGAACTATCACGTAGTTATCAAAACGTGTATGTTCGATGTTCGAAACATCCACAAACGACGTTTGGGGTTCAGCACACTAAGCGGTGCATTAAGGACATAAGCTTTCTACTGATCGCATAATTGCTATTTTCAACTTTCAACTATATTTTCTCTAGGAACATATCTAAAACAGTAGAACTATAGCGCGAGCTACGACATAATTTGCAAAAGGTCTTTTGACTATGTTCAGGATAATTAAGTTCATCTTATGAACTTCCACTCAGATAGACATCCCTCTAGTCATCTAAGTGATTACATGATCCGAGTCAAACTAGGCCGTGTCCGATCATCACGTGAGACGGACTAGTCATCATCGGTGAACATTTTCATGTTGATCGTATCTTCTATACGACTCATGCTCGACCTTTCGGTCTCCGTGTTCCGAGGCCATGTCTGTACATGCTAGGCTCGTCAAGTTAACCCTAAGTGTTTTCGCTGTGTAAAACTGTCTTACACCCGTTGTATGTGAATGTAAGAATCTATCACACCCGATCATCACGTGGTGCTTCGAAACGACGAACTGTAGCAACGGTGCACAGTTAGGGGAGAACACTTCTTGAAATTTTAATGAGGGATCATCTTATTTACTACCGTCGTTCTAAGCAAATAAGATGTATAAACATGATAAACATCACATGCAATCAAATAAGAGTAGTGACATGATATGGCCAATATCATATAGCTCCTTTGATCTTCATCTTCGGGGCTCCATGATCATCTTGTCACCGGCATGACACCATGATCTCCATCATCATGATCTCCATCATCGTGTCTTCATGAAGTTGTCACGCCAACGACTACTTCTACTTCTATGGCTAACGCGTTTAGCAATAAAGTAAAGTAATTTACATGGCGTTCTTCAATGACACGCAGGTCATACAAAAAATAAAGACAACTCCTATGGCTCCTGCCGGTTGTCATACTCATCGACATGCAAGTCGTGAATCCTATTACAAGAACATGATCAATCTCATACATCACATATATCATTCATCACATCCTTTTTGGCCATATCACATCACATAGCATACCCTGCAAAAACAAGTTAGACGTCCTCTAATTGTTGTTTGCATATTTTACGTGGCTGCTATGGGTTTCTAGCAAGAACGTTTCTTACCTACGCAAGACCACAACGTGATATGCCAATTGCTATTTACCCTTCATAAGGACCCTTTTCATCGAATCCGTTCCGACTAAAGTGGGAGAGACTGGCACCCGCTAGCCACCTTATGCACCAAGTGCATGTCAATCGGTGGAACCTGTCTCACGTAAGAGTACGTGTAAGGTCGGTCCGGGCCGCTTCATCCCACAATACCGTCGAAACAAGATTGGACTAGTAACGGTAAGCATATTGAACAACATCAACGCCCACAACTACTTTGTGTTCTACTCGTGCAAAGAATCTACGCAATAGACCTAGCTCATGATGCCACTGTTGGGGAACGTAGCAGAAATTCAAAAATTTTCCTACGTAACACCAAGATCTATCTATGGAGAGACCAGCAACGAGTAGAAAGGGAGTGCATCTACATACCCTTGTAGATCGCTAAGCGGAAGCGTTCAAGTGAACGGGGTTGATGGAGTCGTACTCGTCGTGATTCAGATCACCGATGATCAAGTGCCGAACGGACGGCACCTCCGCGTTCAACACACGTACAGCCCGGTGACGTCTCCCACGCCTTGATCCAGCAAGGAGAGAGGGAGAGGTTGAGGAAGACTCCATCCAACAACAGCACAACGGTGTGGTGGTGGTGGAGGAGCGTGGTAATCCCGCAGGGCTTCGCCAAGCACCATGGGAGAAGAGGAGGAGGGAGAGGGGCAGGGCTGCACCAACGAGAGATCAAATCGCGTCTTATGGGCAGCCCCTAGGCCTCATATATATAGGGGAAGGGGAGGGTTGCGCCCCCTTTAGGGTTTCCCACCCCAAGGGGCGGCGGCCAGCCTCCAGATGGCATCTGGTGCGGCGGCCAAGAGGGGGCGAGGAGTCCATCCTCCCCAAGGCACCTCGGAGGTGCCTTCCCCCTTGAGGACTCTTCCCTCTAGGGTTCCCTAGGCGCATGGGCCTCTTGGGGCTGGTGCCCTTGGCCCATGTAGGCCAAGGCGCACCCCCTACAGCCCATGTGGCCCCCCGGGGCAGGTGGCCCCACCCGGTGGGCCCCCGGGACCCTTCCGGTGGTCCCGGTACAATACCGATGACCCCGAAACTTGTCCCGATGGCCGAAACAGGACTTCCTATATATAAATCTTTACCTCTGGACCATTCCGAAACTCCTCGTGATGTCCGGGATCTCATTCGGGACTCCGAACAACATTCGGTAACCACATACAAGCTTCCTTTATAACCCTAGCGTCATCGAACCTTAAGTGTGTAGACCCTACGGGTTCGGGAGACATGCAGACATGACCGAGACGTTCTCCGGTCAATAACCAACAGCGGGATCTGGATACCCATGTTGGCTCCCACATGTTCCACGATGATCTCATCGGATGAACCACGATGTCAAGGACTCAATCGATCCCGTATTCAATTCCCTTTGTCTAGCGGTATTTTACTTGCCCGAGATTCGATCGTCGGTATACCGATACCTTGTTCAATCTCGTTACCGGCAAGTCACTTTACTCGTTCCGTAACACATCATCCCGTGATCAACTCCTTGGTCACATTGCGCATATGATGATGTCCTACCGAGTGGGCCCAGAGATACCTCTCCGTTTACACGGAGTGACAAATCCCAGTCTTGATCCGCATAAAACAATAGATACTTTCGGAGATACCTGTAGTGCACCTTTATAGTCACCCAGTTACGTTGTGACGTTTGATACACTCAAAGCACTCCTACGGTATCCAGGAGTTACACGATCTCATGGTCAAAGGAAGAGATACTTGACATTGGCAAAGCTCTAGCAAACGAACTACACGATCTTTGTGCTATGCTTAGGATTGGGTCTTGTCCATCACATCATTCTCCTAATGATGTGATCCCGTTATCAACGACATCCAATGTCCATAGCCAGGAAACCATGACTATCTGTTGATCACAACGAGCTAGTCAACTAGAGGCTCACTAGGGACATATTGTGGTCTATGTATTCACACGTGTATTACGATTTCCGGATAATACAGTTATAGCATGAATAAAAGACAATTATCATGAACAAGGAAATATAATAATAATACTTTTATTATTGCCTCTAGGGCATATTTCCAACATAGACGTCGAACCCCAATTTCATCTCATCATCTGTCGGAAAGATATCCTAAGAGCTACTTGAATTCCCACTTATAAACTCCCGAAATTTTCTGGTTATGCAATCAGGTGTTGGGGATACAGGGGAAGCATAATATCTCACCCAAAACTAGCAAATCCTACATCCAGCTGTATCCATCCTTCAACACATAACCAAGAAACCTTCGGAAATCATTTACCTCAACCTTCGAAAAGCATCCGTTATACGAGTTATGGCAATACTCCCGAACTCCCGCCCCAGTACTGGGTGGCGTCGAGGTTATCTCACCAACAACTGCATAAAAGAGATTTTCGATGTCGGCGAAACTAAACTCAGGTATTCTAGAACTGCAACGATAAAATTGTGACGACAACACCTCGGAGCTCAACTCCCCGGGACACTGCCACAACCCCTAAATGTCAGGAGGCACCAAGAACAATGTTCTCGTCACAAAACCATCGGAACGATTCCAAGATACCCGCGTGATCCTAAATTTTTTTTAGTGAAATTTGAGAAGAGAAGAGTCAAAACTCTACGTCATGATGCCTCACCAGAGCGACGAAGGGACTGAGGAGTAAAAAGAAGTCCTAACTCTCCGATATATATAATTTCTAAATGACTCAAAACATTTCTAGACTCAATAACGCCAGCGATTCGATCAAGCAGGGGGCTCCTAAGGTCGGGGAAGGCTCTGATTACCAACTTGTAATGCCCTCGATGCGGCTATATCTTCCACGTGTCGAAGCACGACTTAGAGGCATAACCGCATTGAAAGCAATGTCGCAAGTGAGGTAATCTTCACACAACCCATGTAATACATAAGGGAAAAGATACATAGTTGGCTTACAATCGCCACTTCACACAATTACATGAGTAAAGCATTACATCAACCAGATACAATCAAGGTCCAACTACGGAACCAAAATAAAAGAAGACTACCCCAAATGCTACACAGATCCCCGATCGTCCCAACTGGGCTCCACTACTGATCAACTAGAACGAAACAACACAAAGGACAAGATCTCCATCGAGCTCCTCCTGAGCTTGGTTGCGTCATATGCACGGTTCAACGGCACCTGCAAGCTGGTTTTGGAAGTATCTGTGAGTCACGGGGACTCAGCAATCTTACACCCTCGCGATCAAGACTATTTAAGCTTATAGGACTGGTAAAAGGTAATATGTGGAGCTGCAGCAAGCGACTAGCATATATGGTGGCTAACCTGTTCACAAAAGAGAGCGAGAAGAGAAGGCAAAGCACGAACGGAGAACTATGATCAAGAAGTGATCCTAGAACAACCTACGTCAAGCATAACTCCAACCCGTATTCACTTCCCGGACTCCGCCGGAAAGAGACCATCACCGTAACACACACGGTTGATGTATTTTAGTTAAGGTCAACTTCAGGTTTTCTACAACCGTATATTAACAAATTCCCATCTGCCCATAACCGCGGGCACGGCTTTCGAAAGTTCAAATCCCTACAGGGGTGTCCCAACTTAGCCCATCACAAGCTCTCACGGTCAACGAAGGATATTCCTTCTAGCGGGAAGACACGATCAGGCTCGGAATCCCGGTTACAAGACATGCTCGACAATGGTAAAACAAGTCCAGCAAGACCACCCGATGCGCCGACATCCCGATAGGAGCTGCACATATCTCGTTCTCAGGGCAACACCGGATAAGCAATCCGTACAACTAAAACCAGCCCTCGAGTTTCCCTGAGGTGGCGCTGCAAGGGGCTCTAGTTTGGACCAACACTTAGACAAGCACTGGCCCGGGGGGTTTAAAATAAAGATGACCCTCGGGATGCGCGACTCCCAAGGGAAAAAGGCAAGGTGGCGAATGGTAAAACCAAGGTTGGGCCTTGCTGGAGGAGTTTTATTCAAGGCGAACTGTCAAGGGATTCCCATTATAACCCAACCGCGTGAGGAACGCAAAATCCGGGAACATAACACCGATATGACGGAAACTAGGGCGGCAAGAGTGGAACAAAACACCAGGCATAAGGCCGAGCCTTCCACCCTTTACCAAGTATATAGATGCATTAATTAAATAAGAGATATTGTGATATCCCAACAAAATATCCATGTTCCAACAAGGAACAAACTCCAATCTTCACCTGCAACTAGCAATGCTATAAGAGGGGCTGAGCAAAGCGGTAACATAGCCAAACAATGGTTTGTTAGGCCAAGGTGGGTTAGAGGCTTGGCTTCACAATATGGGAGGCATGATAAGCAAATGGTAGGTATCTTAGCATAGGCATAGCAAAAGAGCGAGCAACTAGCAAGCAAAGATAGAAATGATTTCGAGGGTATGGTCATCTTGCCTGAGATCCCGCAAGGAAGAAGAACGAGTCCAAGAAGAAGACAAACGGACGTAGTCGAACGGATCCTCACAACTCCGGAACGAAACCGAAGCTAACGAGAGAAGCACCCGGAAAGAAGCAAACAACATAGTAAACCACCATCACATAAACATGGCATGATGCAAAATCAAGTATGATGCATGTCCGGTTTAATGATACATGGCATGACAAAGTGCAACAAACAATACTACAAATTAAGTGGAGCTCAATATGCAACGGGTTGCATATTGGCGGAACACCACGTCAATTAGTTAGTTCTCTCTCGTTTAGGTACTCAACAATATTAAATGTTGATTAACATGACAAGGGGTGAAGCATAACAAAAACTATCCATCTAACCAATTTAAATGGGGCCGGATATAACAAACAACAAATCCAGTAAATCCCCATATGCCTTAGTAATTTATTGCAACAACAATTTAAACATTTTAATTGTTGTTATCATGATGCGGATGACATGGACAAGTTTAAGCGATTTTTATGAAAATATTGATAAGAACATTATGAAGCATTTGTCACCGTGGTGGATAGAAAGGGTGCCACGGTGACGAATCCGAAAATGATGTCACGGCACCATATCGGTTTCGGTAGCTCACGGAGATACCGGTACAAAAGGAAAAGTGACGGAAGCGTGACATGCGATAGAAGGTGGGGTGATTCCGGTAACCGGGTTCCCACATGTCGATGACGGTGCCAAGCGGGGAAAACAAGTAGCGTTCGCGGGAGGATACAACATCCAAACATGCATCTCATACAACACAAGCATTTGTTCACGGACGGTCGTCTCGGGGTTATACCTTCGAAGCGTGCATTAACGGAACGAATCGAGTTCGGTGGTAGGGGTACACGTGTCGAAGGGGAAGTAGTTGTACTTGCAAACTTCAGCGGCGGTAGTCGTTCAGGGTTTTGCCGGTTCGTCTTGTAGCCGTACATGTTCGACGTGGTACACGGTTCGAAGTCATGCATGTCCCGTAGATGTTCAGGGGTCACCGTGAGGAACTTGTCGAATCCAGGGTCTCAATCGTCGGTAGTGGTACCCGTTTCGAAGGTGAATTTGACGAACTCGAATCCCTTCGGGGTTGTCGAGGTACTTGGGGTCTTCGGACTCTCCTGTCCCGTTATTGCGACGGCAGTCATTCACGTTTGTTTGGAGAGGTTCTAGACGCATCCCGAATATGTAGTCGTACACGCACGTAGATGAACTTGGCGGGTCCTCGACGTCTTGATACTTGGCGTTCGGTGCGGTACTTGCCGAGCAAGAGGCGAAGTCGTGGTACTTGACGTTCTCGTCCTTGTTGATCCAAAACAACAGGAGCCAAAAAGGCCTCTGGTGGGCAGCAGCAAGGCCGGGCGGTGCGTGAGCAGCGGCATGAAGCGGGCATGGTTCTCGTGGTGAAAATGACGACGAACAGAGGCGTAACGATGACCAAAGCGAGCAGCACAACAGACGTTGAGAAGAGGAGGTGAGGTGCAGGTGGCTGGAGATGAGAACACGACGGCCGGACGGTGGGGTCGCCGGAAGGTGCAGAAGGGAGCTGCTGGAGCTCGCCGGAGTAGCTGCAGGCGAAACCCTGCGAGGAACAGGCAACGAACAACGGGATCACGATGGCAGGCGGCGCCGGACTTGGGCTCCGGTGAAGGGAAAGGGAGGCGGCGAGTCGACGCGGCTGGAGATGCGACGGCGGGGATGGCCTGGACAAGGCCGGAGGTCGGGGAGGGAGCTGCTGATGGCGGCCGGACCAGGAGTTGAGGCGGCGGAGCTCCTGCTCGGCGACAAGCGAAGCAGCAAGGAGGAGACGCTCCGTGACGGCTCGGGCTCCAGGAGCTCGGGTAAGGGACGAGGAAGGGAGACGCGAGGATGAGGTGGGTTGACAGGGCGGCGTGGTTCACGAGATGGACAGCGCGGGGCTGCAGGATCCGGTCGAGGCATGGCCTGCGGCGCGGCTTGTAGCAGAACGGGCGCGTGCGTTCCTCTGGTGCTGTCTATGGGCGTGCGGCGGCGCTGGAGGGAGTCGAGGGAGAGGCCAGGGATCGAGAGAATCGGCTTCCTGGCGGCAGTAGGGGAGAGAAACGAGGGAGAGGGAGATGACGAGGGGATCGGGCTAGGGTTAGGAAAAGGAGTGGGGTGCGGCTGACTGCTGATTGGGCCTGGCCTTGGGCCGGCGCGTGAGGAAGGGAGGCCCAGCTGGGCTGGCTTTCCTCCTCTCTCACTCTTTTCCTTTTTAAAACAAAAATAGAGAAAGAGAAGGAAAAGAAAGAGACGGTAGGGGTGGAATCTGGGCACGAGGACAATTTTCCCGGACTCTTAAAAATGGGCATGGTCCGAGAAAATTAGAAGTGGCAAGATCCGAAGATATGAATTCAAACTCATTTGAGTTTAATCAAATGGTTTGAACTAGGGCTAGGCTTTTGAAGTGCACCAGAAATGTTGAGAATTTAGGTGGAGCTCGGGGAAGTGACAAAAGAAATTGCCGGAAAGGTTTGGGGACCAAACTTGAAGCGGAAAAGGGTATGTGATAAATTGCAAGTGTGTTATAGGTAAATCCGAAAATGGAAGATTTGATATAGCTCCCTAATATCGGGAGGATATGTTATAAAGAGAATCACCATGTGAATTCCCTCGGTTTAAATGGACCGAAGATCCATGCAATTTATTTAGTGAGCTTTAAAACGGGTTGCATGATGACATGATGCAATGCACATGATGCAAAGATGAAATGCAACGGACCAAACAAATCACACGACGAAACCCGGAAACCCTGAAAGGCATCTGAAGCTCCGGTCTTGGGGCATTACACCAAGACTCCCTCAGTAGCCCCCGAACTGGCCTTCAAACTATGATGCGATATTCGGCTTACGTCTTCGGCTTTTGCAAGGTTGGTTTTTCTCTACATAATGGGCGGATAATAGTTCGCCCCTGTCTCCCTTGTTCCGCTTTTTATGACTCCTTCCCTGTCGCCTCGATTTCCACGGGATGGGAAAATGCTAACATTCCACAATTTTTAATTAAAAAGAAAACACCCGGTCACACAGGGACAACGCCTATATAAAGAGTTCTAATCCTCCAAGTGCCATCCACATCGTGTAGAAAAACTCCAAGATTAGCCACAAAAAAGCTTCCAAACATGGCCAACGCCCCAGGCTCTTCTTCGCGCCCCATGGCCCTCAAGAGGGTGATTGGCAGAGCTGTTCAGTGCCTCATCTTCAGTTGAGTCGACTCCAGACACAAGGATATCTTCCCTCACAGATCTAGTCTCCGTTAGAGCGGGATTGGCCTTCATTGGCAACGATGTGATGGTAGAAAATTTCCCCAACCCCAATAAGGAGGAGAGTGTGTGCTTCATTCCATTCCTTTTGCGGGCTTAGGATTTCCAATCCATCCCTTTCTCAAGGGTCTATTGGAATTTTACGGCATCCAGCTAAATAACCTCACCCCAGGTTCGATTATTCACATTTGAGGTTTTGTTGCCCTCTGTGAACTGATTTTGGGCATCGAGGCCCATTTCGAACTATGGAGAAAGTTCTTTTGCCTCGTCCCCCGCCATCGAGGGGGTGCTATATTTGAAGTGGACGGCGTCGAAGTATGGCGCATAGCCGGATCCGGATACCCCGTTGGAACTCCCAAAGAGATATATCCACAGTGTGTTGGAAATATGCCCTAGAGGCAATAATAAATTAGTTATTATTATATTTCCTTGTTCATGATAATCGTTTATTATCCATGATAGAATTGTATTGATAGGAAACTCAGATACATGTGTGGATACATAGACAACACCATGTCCCTAGTAAGCCTCTAGTTGACTAGCTCGTTGATCAATAGATGGTTACGGTTTCCTGACCATGGACATTGGATGTCGTTGATAATGGGATCACCTCATTAGGAGAATGATGTGATGGACAAGACCCAATCCTAAGCCTAGCACAAAGATCATGTAGTTCGTATGCTAAAGCTTTTCTAATGTCAAGTATCATTTCCTTAGACCATGAGATTGTGCAATTCCCGGATACCGTAGGAGTGCTTTGGGTGTGCCAAACGTCACAACGTAACTGGGTGGCTATAAAGGTACACTACGGGTATCTCCGAAAGTGTCTGTTGGGTTGGCACGAATCGAGACTGGGATTTGTCACTCCGTGTGACGGAGAGGTATCTCTGGGCCCACTCGGTAGGACATCATCATAATGTGCACAATGTGATCAAGGAGTTGATCACGGGATGATGTGTTACGGAACGAGTAAAGAGACTTGCCGGTAACGAGATTGAACAAGGTATCGGGATACCGACGATCGAATCTCGGGCAAGTATCGTACCGCTAGACAAAGGGAATTGTATACGGGATTGATTAAGTCCTTGACATCGTGGTTCATCCGATGAGATCATCGTGGAACATGTGGGAACCAACATGGGTATCCAGATCCCGTTGTTGGTTATTGACCGGAGAACGTCTCGGTCATGTCTGCATGGTTCCCGAACCCGTAGGGTCTACACACTTAAGGTTCGGTGACGCTAGGGTTGTAGGGATATGTATATGCAGTAACCCGAATGTTGTTCGGAGTCCCGGATGAGATCCCGAAAGTCACGAGGAGTTCCGGAATGGTCCGGAGGTAAAGAATTATATATAGGAAGTGCTATTTCAGCCATCGGGACAAGTTTCGGGGTCACCGGTATTGTACCGGGACCACCGGAAGGGTCCCGGGGGTCCATCGGGTGGGGCCACCTATCCCGGAGGGCCCCATGGGCTGAAGTGGGAAGGGATCCAGCCCAAAGTGGGCTGGGGCGCCACTTCCCCCTAGGGCCCATGCGTCTAGGGTGGGGGAAACCCTAAAGGAAGAGTCCTAGGAGGGGAAGGCACCTCCTAGGTGCCTTGGGGAGGAGGGATTCCTCCCCTTGGCCGCACCCCCCTAGGAGATTAGATCTCCTAGGGCCGGCGCCCCCCTTGGCCCTCCTATATATAGTGGGGAGATGGAGGACTTCTAAGTTTGAGCCTTTGGTGCCTCCCTCTCCCTCTCCAACACATCCTCCTCCTCCATAGTGCTTAGCGAAGCCCTGCCGGAGTACTGCAGCTCCATCACCACCACGCCGTCGTGCTGCTGCTGGAGCCATATTCCTCAACCTCTCCTGCCCCCTTGCTGGATCAAGAAGGAGGAGACATCGCTGCTCCGTACGTGTGTTGAACGCGGAGGTGCCGTCCGTTCGGCGCTAGGATCATCGGTGATTTGGATCACGACGAGTACGACTCCATCAACCCCGTTCTCTTGAATGCTTCCGCGCGCGATCTACAAGGGTATGTAGATCCACTCCTCTCTTGTTGCTAGATGACTCCATAGATTGATCTTGGTGACACGTAGGAAATTTGAATTTATGCTACGTTCCCCAACAGTGGCATCATGAGCTAGGTCTATGCGTAGTTTCTATGCACGAGTAGAACACAAAGTAGTTGTGGGCGTTGATTTTGTTCAATATGCTTACCGTTACTAGTCCAATCTTGATTCGGTGGCATTGTGGGATGAAGCGGCCCGGACCGACCTTACACGTACTCTTACGTGAGACTGGTTCCACCGACTGACATGCACTAGTTGCATAAGGTGGCTAGCGGGTGTCTGTCTCTCCCACTTTAGTCGGATCGGATTCGATGAAAAGGGTCCTTATGAAGGGTAAATAGCAATTGGCATATCAAGTTGTGGTTTTTGCGTAGGTAAGAAATGTTCTTGCTAGAAACCCATAGCAGCCACGTAAAACATGCAAACAACAATTAGAGGACGTCTAACTTGTTTTTGCAGGGTATGCTATGTGATGTGATATGGCCAAAGGATGTGATGAATGATATATGTGATGTATGAGATGATCATGTTCTTGTAATAGGAATCACGACTTGCATGTCAATGAGTATGACAACCGGCTGGAGCCATAGGAGTTGTCTTTATTTATTTATGACCTGCGTGTCAACTTAAACGTCATGTAATTACTTTACTTTATTGCTAACCGTTAGCTGTAGAAGTAGAAGTAATAGTTGGCGAGACAACTTCACAAGGACACGATGATAGAGATCATGATGATGGAGATCATGGTGTCATGCCGGTGACAAGATGATCATGGAGCCCCAAGATGGAGATCAAAGGAGCTATATGATATTGGCCATATCATGTCACTATTTGATTGCATGTGATGTTTATCATGTTTATGCATCTTATTTGCTTAGAACGACGGTAGTAAATAAGATGATCCCTCATTAAAATTTCAAGAAAGTGTTCCCCCTAACTGTGCACCGTTGCGACAGTTCGTTGTTTCGAAGCACCACGTGATGATCGGGTGTGATAGATTCTAACATTCACATACAACGGGTGTAAGACAGATTTACACACGCGAAACACTTAGGTTGACTTGACGAGCCTAGCATGTGTACAGACATGGCCTCGGAACACAGAAGACTGAAAGGTCGAGCATGAGTCGTATGGTAGATACGATCAGCATGAAGATGTTCACTGATGTTGACTAGTCCGTCTCACGTGATGATCGGACACGGCCTAGTTGACTCGGATCATGTAATCACTTAGATGACTAGAGGGATGTCTATCTGAGTGGGAGTTCATAAGATGAACTTGTTTATCCTGAACATAGTCAAAAAGGATTTTGCAAATTATGTCGTAGCTCACACTTTAGTTCTACTGTTTAGATATGTTCCTAGAGAAAAATTAGTTGAAAGTTGATAGTAGAAATTATGCGGACTAGGTCCGTAAACTGAGGATTGTCCTCATTGCTTCATAGAAGGCTTATGTCCTTAATGCACCGCTCAGTGTGCTGAACCTCGAACGTCGTCTGTGGATGTTGCGAACATCTGACATACACATTTTGATAACTACATGATAGTTCAGTTAAACGGTTTAGAGTTGAGGCACCGAAGATGGTTTTGAAACGTCGCGGAACATATGAGATGTTTCGAGGGCTGAAATTGGGATTTCAGGCTCGTGCCCACGTCAAGAGGTATAAGACCTCCAACGATTTTCTTAGCCTACAAACTAAGGAGAAAAGCTCAATTGTTGAACTTGTACTCAGATTGTTTGAGTACAACAATCGCTTGAATCGAGTGGGAGTTGATCTTCCAGATGAGATAGTGATGTTTCTCCCAAGTCATTACCACCAAGCTGCTAGAGCTTCGTGTTGAACTATAATATATCAGGGATATATATGATGATCCTTGAGATATTCGCGATGTTTGACACCACAAAAGTAGAAATCGAGAAGGAGCATCAATTGTTGATGGTTGGTGAAACCACTAGTTTCAAGAAGGGCAAGGGCAAGAAGGGATACTTCATGAAACGGCAATTCAGCTGCTGCTCTAGTGAAGAAACCCAAGGTTGAACCCAAACCCGAGACTAAGTGCTTCTGTAATAAGGGGAATAGCCACTGGAGCAGAATTACCCTAGATACTTGGTAGATTAGAAGGCTGGCAAGGTCGATAGAAGTATATTGGATATACATTGTGTTGATGTGTACTTTACTAGTACTCCTAGTAGCACCAGGGTATTAGATACCGGTTCGGTTGCTAAGTGTTAGTAACTCGAAATAAAAGCTACAGAATAAACGGAGACTAGCTAAAGGTGAGCTGACGATATGTGTTGGAAGTGTTTCCAATGTTGATATGATCAAGCATCGCACGCTCCCTCTACCATTGAGATTGGGGTTAAACCTAAATAATTGTCATTTGGTGTTTGCGTTGAGCATAGACATGATTGGATTATGACTATCGCAATACGGTTATTCATTTAAGGAGAATAATAGTTACTCTGTTTATTTGAATAATACCTTCAATGGTCTTGCACCTAAAATGAATGGTTTGTTGAATCTCGATCGTAGTGATACACATGTACATGCCAAAAGATATAAGATAGTAATGACAATATCACCTACTTGTGGCACTACCACGTAAGTCATATCGGTATAAAACGCATGAAGAAGCTCCATGTTGATGGATCTTTGGGCTCACTCGTTTTGAAAAGTTTGAGACATGCGAACCATGTCTATTGGTGTATATGCATGAAGAAACTCCATGCAAATGGACCGTTTGGACTCACTTGATTTTGAATCACTTGAGACATGCAAATCATACCACATGGGCAAGATGACTGAAAGCCTCGTTTTCAGTAAAATGGAACTAGAAAGCAACTTGTTGGAAGTAATACATTTTGATGTGTGCAGTCCAATGAGTGCTGAGGCATGTAGTGGATATCCTTATGTTCTTACTTCACAGATGATTTGAGTAGATGTTGAGTATATTTACTTGATGAATCACGAGTCTGAATTATTGAAAGGTTCAAGTAATTTTAGGGTGAAGTTGAAAGATCGTCGTGACAAGAGGATAAAATATCTATGATATGATCATAGAGATGAATATCTGAATTATGAGTTTGGCACAGAATTAAGACATTGTGGAAGTTGTTTCACAACCAATACAGCCAGGAACACCATGGTGTGATGGTGTGTCCGTACATCATAACTGCACCCTATCGGATATGATGCATACCATGATGTCTCTTATCGAATTACCACGATAGTTTATGGGTTAGGCATTAGAGACAACCACATTCACTTTAAATAGGGCACCACGTAATTCCGATGAGATGACACCGTATGAACTATGGTTTAGAGAAACCTAAGCTGTCATTTCTTAAAAGTTTGGGGCTGCGACGCTTATGTGAAAAAGTTTCAGACTGATAAGCTCGAACCCAAAGCGGATAAATGCATCTTCATAGGACACCCAAAACAATTGGGTATACCTCCTGTCTCAGATCCGAAAGCAATAAGGGATTGTTTCTAGAATCGGGTCCTTTCTCGAGGAAAAGTTTCTCTTGAAAGAATTGAGTGGGAGGATGGTGGAGACTTGATGAGGTTATTGAACCATCTCTTCAACTAGTGTGTGGCAGGGCACATGAAGCTGTTCCTGTGGCACCTACACCAATTGAAGTGGAAGCTTATGATAGTGATCATGAAACTTCAGATCAAGTCACTACCAAACCTCGTAGGATGACAAGGATGAGTACTACTTCAGAGTGGTACGTGATCCTGTCTTGGAAGTCATGTTGCTAGACAACAATGAACCTACGAGCCATGGAGAAGCGATGGTGGGCCCGGATTCCGATAAATGGCCCGAGGCCATAAAATCCGAGAGAGGATCCATGTATGAAACCAAAGTGTAGACTTTGGCAGAGCGGCTCGATGGTCGTAAGGCTATTGAGTACAGATGGATTTTAAAAGGAAGACGGACAATGATGGTGAGTATCACCATTAAGAAAGCTCGACTTGTCGTTAAGATTTTTTCCGACAAGTTCAAGGAGTTGACTATGATGAGACTTTCTCACTCGTAGCGATGCTAAGAGTCTGTTGGAATTATATTAGCGATTACTACATTATTTATGAAATCTTGCAGATAGGATGTCAAAACATTGTTTCCTCGACGATTTTCTTGAGGAAAGGTTGTATGTGATACAACCGGAAGGTTTTGTCAATCCTGAAAGATGATAATAAGTATGCAAAGCTCCAGCAATCCTTCTAAGGACTGGAGTAAGCATCTCGGAGTTGGAATGTATGCTTTGATGAGATGATCAAAGATTTTGGGTGTATACAAAGTTTATGAGAAACTTGTATTTCCAAAGAAGTGAGTGGGAGCACTATAGAATTTCCGATGAGTATGTGTTGTTAACATGTTGTTGATCGGAAATGATGTAGAATTTCTAGAAAGCATGAAGAGTTATTTGAAAAGTGTTTTTCAATGGAAAGCCTGGATTAAGCTACTTGAACGTTGAGCATCAAGATCTATAAGGATAGATCAAAACGCTTAATGGTACTTTCAAATGAGCACATACCTTGACATGATCTTGAAGGTGTTCAAGATGGACCAGTCAAAGAAGGAGTTCTTTCCTGAGTTGTAAGGTATGAAGTTAAGACTTAAAGCTCGACCATGACAGAAGAGAGAGAAAGGACGAAGGTCGTCCCCTATGCTTAAGATATAGGATCTACAGTATGCTATGCTGTGTACCGCACCTGAAATGTGCCTTGCCATGAGTCAGTCAAGGGGTACAAGAGTGATCCAAGAATGGATCACAAGACAGCGGTCAAAGTTATCCTTAGTAACTAGTGGACTAAGGAATTTTCTCGATTATGGAGGTGGTAAAAGAGTTCATCGTAAAGGGTTACGCCGATGCAAACTTTGACACTAATCCAGATTATTCTGAGTAGTAAACTAGATTCGTATAGTAGAATAGTTATTTGGAATAGCTCCAAATGTAGCGTAGTAGTTGCATCTACAAGATGACATAGAAATTTGCGAAGTACATACGGATCTGAAAGATTCAGACACGTTGACTATAATATCTCTCACAAGCATAACATGATCAAACCCAGAACTCATCGAGTGTTAATCACATGGTAATGTGAACTAGATTATTGACTCTAGTAAACTCTTTGGGTGTTAGTCACATGGGGATGTGACCTTGAGTGTTAATCACATATCGATGTGAATTGGATTATTGACTCTAGTGCAAGTGGGAGACTCTTGGAAATATGCCCTAGAGGCAATAATAAATTAGTTATTATTATATTTCCTTGTTCATGATAATCATTTATTATCCATGCTAGAATTGTATTGATAGGAAACTCAGAAACATGTGCGGATACAAAGACAACACCATGTCCCTAGTAAGCCTCTAGTTGACTAGCTCGTTGATCAATAGATGGTTACGGTTTCCTGACCATGGACATTGGATGTCGTTGATAACGGGATCACCTCATTAGGAGAATGATGTGATGGACAAGACCCAATCCTAAGCCTAGCACAAAGATCATGTAGTTCGTATGCTAAAGCTTTTCTAATGTCAAGTATCATTTCCTTAGACCATGAGATTGTGCAACTCCCGGATACCGTAGGAGTGCTTTGGGTGTGCCAAACGTCACAACGTAACTGGGTGGCTATAAAGGTACACTACGGGTATCTCCGAAAGTGTTTGTTGGGTTGGCACGAATCGAGACTGGGATTTGTCACTCCGTGTGACGGAGAGGTATCTCTGGGCCCACTCGGTAGGACATCATCATAATGTGCACAATGTGATCAAGGAGTTGATCACGGGATGATGTGTTACAGAACGAGTAAAGAGACTTGTCGGTAACGAGATTGAACAAGGTATCGGGATACCAACGATCGAATCTCGGGCAAGTATCGTACCGCTAGACAAAGGGAATTGTATACGGGATTGATTAAGTCCTTGACATCGTGGTTCATCCGATGAGATCATCGTGGAACATGTGGGAACCAACATGGGTATCCAGATCCCGCTGTTGGTTATTGACCGAAGAACGTCTCGGTCATGTCTGCATGGTTCCCGAACCCGTAGGGTCTACACACTTAAGGTTCGGTGACGCTAGGGTTGTAGGGACATGTATATGCAGTAACCCGAATGTTGTTTGGAGTCTTGGATGAGATCCCGGACGTCACGAGGAGTTCCGGAATGGTCCAGAGGTAAAGAATTATATATAGGAAGTGCTATTTCGGCCATTGGGACAAGTTTCGGGGTCACCGGTATTGTACCGGGACCACCGGAAGGGTCCCGGGGGTCCACCAGGTGGGGCCACCTATCCCGGAGGGCCCCATGGGCTGAAGTGGGAAGGGATCCAGCCCAAAGTGGGCTGGGGCGCCACTTCCCCCTAGGGCCCATGCGCCTAGGGTGGGGGAAACCCTAAAGGAAGAGTCCTAGGAGGGGAAGGCACCTCCTAGGTGCCTTGGGGAGGAGGGATTCCTCCCCTTGGCCGCACCCCCCTAGGAGATTAGATCTCCTAGGGCCGGCGCCCCCCCCCCTTGGCCCTCCTATATATAGTGGGGAGATGGAGGACTTCTAAGTTTGAGCCTTTGGTGCCTCCCTCTCCCTCTCCAACACATCCTCCTCCTCCATAGTGCTTAGCGAAGCCCTGCCGGAGTACTGTAGCTCCATCACCACCACGCCATCGTGCTGCTGCTGGAGCCATCTTCCTCAACCTCTCCTCCCCCCTTGCTAGATCAAGAAGGAGGAGACGTCGCTGGTCCGTACGTGTGTTGAACGCGGAGGTGCCGTCCGTTCGGCGCTAGGATCATCGGTGATTTGGATCACGACGAGTACGACTCCATCAACCCCGTTCTCTTGAACGCTTCCGCGCGCGATCTACAAGGGTATGTAGATCCACTCCTCTCTCGTTGCTAGATGACTCCATAGATTGATCTTGGTGACACGTAGGAAAATTTTGAATTTATGCTACGTTCCCCAACACAGTGGTCTTTGGAGTGGTTTTATATAGATGACGTTCCACTGCCGGACCCAGTTCGGCGTGGCCTTCCTAAATTTTCCAGCGCTCCCTAAAGAAGTGCCTCAACTAGCATCCCCGAAGTCCCAAGGAGGAAGATAGTGCGGAAATAAAAAGATTGGTCAGCAAGGTCAGATTATTAGCCCATAGCGAGCTCTTGATAATCGAGGTCATGGCCATTGCAATAAATTGATGTGTCCATCCTCTCCAATCCAGAGTAACTCGCTTATTTTGTTACAACAGAGAGGATGACGCATCCCGCTACGGACGCAAGGGTGCAGATACCCCGGCCGAACTGGCCGTGATCTCGGCCGATCTGTACAAGGGCGAAAAGGAAGACTTCCTCCGCTTAAACTACCGGGATGGTTACTCCATGTACAACCCCATTGAATGGGTAAGATTTTGGTTACCTGTGTTTCCTTATTGCTGTCATGACACGCTAATCTAGTTGTTCTTTGTTGTTTTCAAAACAGTCATGGAGGAAGATGATCGATGATGTTCACTGTCCTGCCCCACAGCCAGAGGATCACAATTGCGACGAGGACCCTAGCTTACGCGAGGATCCGGATATATACATAGAGTTTGACGATGGGGTATTTTATCAAGCGAGCCTTGATGGCTCAGAAGTGGTTATTACAGCCGACTACCCCCTCCCCTATCCTTTCTCCATTGTAAGTATTCAAAGAGCTTTCTTCGAAAAAGAAGTCCCTACTTGCACCCTTATCCATTATACTAAACCGTACTTTATAGGATCGGCGCTCGGGAGGCCGCACCCCCTCGAGGGAGCCCCTGCGCAGGGTAATCGTCAAAGAGAAAGGAGACCGGGAGTGCCATAGAAACCTCACAGTCTTCGAAGAGGTATGTCCGTTTACTACATGCCTGGGCACGAGTTCGGATTGTTAAAGTCCCTTTCTATCCTTGATTTAGGAGAAGCACATGGCAAACTGTGGGAAAGCGCCCGGCTAGCCGAATGTCAGCCAATCTGGCACCGGACTCGTCAACTAGGGCGAGGGCTGATGCAATGCCAGTTCCGCTGCCTCATGAGGATTCGAAAGACGTATCTGCCATGAATTCCAAGGTGGAGAGCGCAATGAATCACCGTCGACTGATAGAGGCCATGCGTGCTCCAGCCTTTTCCGAGCAGGAATTTATCGCACTCAGTTTGGTGGATGCATATATCCGAGCCGCTCGAGACGGACTTGCCGGAGTTACCCAACTGTTCTCAAAGGATATACAGGTAAGGGTTTGTGCAGTTTTGATAGACATATGCTAGTAGCCCCCCAAGACTTGAAGCGGTGAGACCAACCGATTTAAGGATCGATATAACCTGCAGGTTCTCAAGGAGAAGAATACTGCGCTATCCCAGGAGCTGAAAACAAACTAGACGCAGCTAAATGCTGTCATCGCCTAACTAGCGGAAATGAAAAAGGCCGCAATGAGCTCGTCCAAGAAGAGAAAACACGAGGAGGAAAAATACAAGCAATCCGAACAGATAGAGAGCTTAATGGCTGAGCTATTAGCCGCCCGAAAAGAAAATGAAAGGTTGGAGGGCGGCATGTTCGGTATGACTTTTAAAACCACCATATAGACTCATGCTTAGTCCACAATTCAGAATATCATAACTCTGTTATCGCAAGTCTATTAACTGGTCGGCCGGAAGAAGAAGTATCCAGATTTCAAGGTGACATGCTGAAGGAGCTGTCCGTGGTGCATGCACGGGCCCGGAAAGCCATGAAGAGTATGGTTAAGGCTTTATGGCCATCCGATACCCCTCCAGAAAGTATGGAGGGTTTGGCAAGCTGGTTCAAAGGTGCCCGATGCCGCTTTGAGTTATGGAAGACGTCCGCTCGTCATGAAGGCGCACGAGAAGCATGTGCGATGGTAAAAACATGCTTCACCAAGCTAGATCCGAATCATATGGCTCGAGTGGGACCGCAGGGACCAGACGGAAAAGAAATTCCGTTGAACTTGGTTTATGATCAAGTAATGATAGCTGTGAAATATTCGCACGAAGACTGTAGGTTAGACATTCTAATAGATGGAATAGATAAGGAATAGGCATTTTTTTGATGTATTAATGTACTTTATGATCAACATGTATCTTTAGCCAAACATGTGAAAAAATTGTCATCGCAGGCTTTTGGCTTTAACCTCCAAACCAAAATGGTGGAGTGTTTATGGATACTATTGTGGAATCAAAGAAGCATTCATTATGCCCGGAAACCAGGTAACCCAGTCATTGTGCTTGAACAGACAAAAATTTTAGTTCGAGAGGTATGTTATATTACATATGTAAGAAACATCTTCAAAGGAGACTAGTTCCGTTAAGGGTTCCTTTCCTTGGGGTGGCATGCTTTAATTGTGTGTGCCCAGGCTTTGGTCCGTATTATGGAAAAATATGTCCCATATGTTTGAAGAGTTACGAGAATATAACAATCTGTCGTTTGATTGCCGACTAATTATTCTCTTAAGAATGCTAGGTTTCAGATTCACCTGTCTGAGGTACAGGTCCGGATTACCCGGTTGTAACAATTGTAGAGGTGCTCCCTTTACGCCCTAGCCGAACAATCAGGGACGTAGGGCATAAACATAGGAACAAGGCAACCCATCTTGGCAAAAACTTAAGTCATAGATGTGCATATAATGGCAAAAACATGTATATAAACAAACGACGTATAAATTGTGAGCTCCAGGCTCTGAATACTAATAAGCTTCGGTTAAAGAAGCCCCCAGTCATGGTGGGGTGTATGCATTTTAAGATGTGTACCCCTTAAGAGTTCGGCCTATCCGAACATATCCTTGGAAACATATATAAAAACGAGAAAAAGGTAAATCAAGAGGAGAAAGAAAAAGGGTGAAAAAGAAGCATGGCGGAACTTATGCGTAGAATCTTCAGAGCTGAGCAGCGTTCCATGGATTCGGCTCTAGGTGGTTATCCGAGGTGTTATGAAGGCGATAGGCTCCTCCTGTGAGAACTTCATCTATAATGAAGGGGCCCTCCCATTTTGGTTTGAGCTTGTCCTTCTTCTTCTCTAGTAGGCGTAAAATGAGTTTGCCGACATTATAAGTCTTGGCCCGCACTTCTCGGCTTTGGTATCTCTGAGCCTGTTGTTGATAAAATGCGAAGCGGACTCTTGCGATATCACGCTCCTCCTCCAGGCCGTCTAGGTCGTCCTGCCGATCAAGCTCGGCTTCTTTCTATTCATAAATGCGCACTCGAGGTGAGTCATGAATAATGTCGCGGGGCAAGACAGCCTCTGCATTGTACACCATGAAAAAAGGTGTGTATCTGGTCATGCGGTTGGGCGTAGTACACAATCCCCAGAGTACGGAATCAAGTTCCTTGACCCAGTGTTTATCTGACTCCCGTAGGAATCGCACTAGTCTGGGTTTGATGCCGCTCATTATCAGGCCATTGGCCCGTTTGACCTGACCGTTTGTTTGAGGGTGGTACATGGAGGCGTAATCAAGCTTAATGCCCAAGTTATCACACCAATTTTTCACCTCGTTGATTGTGAAAATGGAGCCATTATGAGTGATGATGTTGTGTGGGACACCATAACGGCGCACCATGCCGGATATAAAGTTGATCACTAGCCTAGTTTCAGTTGTTTTCACTGGTTTGGCCTCGGTCCACTTAGTGAATTTATTCGCCATAACCAGCAAATATTTCTTCTTGTGGCTTCCCCCTTTAAGGGGTCCAACCATATCTAGCTCCCAGATCACGAAAATACAGGTGATGGGGATTGTCCTTAAGGCAGTAGGCGGCATGTGACTTTGATTGGCAAAAAGTTGACATCCCACCCAGCGCTGCACAAGGGCCTGTGCATCTGCTCGGGCCATTGGCCAAAAGAAACATGTACGGAAGGCCTTACTTACGAGGGCCCGAGCTGCAGCGTGATGGCCACCGAGACCAGCATGCATTTCAGCCAAGAGCTGCCGCCCCTCCTCTTCGGAGATGCATCTTTGAAGGACTCCAGTAGTACTTTTCTTGTAGAGTTCAACTTCGTGAACTTTGTAGGCTTTAGAGCATCGAACTATGCGACAGGTCTCGATCTGGTCATCAGGAAGCTCCTGCCTATTAAGGTAGGCCAGGAAGGGTTCGGTCCATAGAGCAATAACGGCCATGATTACATGAGCGGAGGGTGTTATTTCGGTACCTAAGCCCCCGATGATATCTGAATTGTATTTGGTTGCTGGGGGTATGATCAATTCTGGACTGGTATTTCCGCTCTCGTCCTGTCATACTACGGATGGCTTAAAGAGCCTTTCCACGAAGGTGTTAGGCGGGACGGGATCGCGTTTAGCACCCATTCGAGCGAGCATGTCCGCTGCCTGATTACTATCTCGAGCAACATGATGGAACTCGAGCCCCTCGAATCGAGCCGATATTTTGAGTACGGCGTTTCGGTATGCCGACATTTTTGGGTCTTTTGCATTGAATTCTCCATTTGTTTGGGATATTGCAAGGTTGAATCCCCACGCACCTCTAGGCATTATATGCCCATGGAGGCAGCCATTCAGAGACCATGTAGTAGTGCCTCGTATTTAGCTGCATTGTTGGAATCTGTATACATGATTTGTAACACGTAGCGGACTGTGTCCCTCATAGGGGATGTCAAGATGACACCAGCCCCCAGTCTGGCTAACATTTTATAGCCTTCAAAGTACATGATCTAGTTGGAGTATGTGTTGTACTCTTTAGGGTGCTCGACTTCCGTCCACTCGGCAACAAAGTCGGCCAGCACCTGAGATTTAATAGCTCGGTGTGGCTTGTATGCTATTTCAAATGGTAAGAGCTCGATGGACCATTTGGCTATGCGGCCGGTGGCATCTCGATTGTTTATGATGTCATTGAGTGGTACTTCGGATGCCACTGTGATCGAACACTCTTGAAAGTAGTGCTGCAGCATACGGGATGCCATAAATACCGCATAAGCTATCTTCTGATAGTGAGGGTATTGAGATTTGCATGGTGTAAGGACCGCTGATACATAGTACATTGCTGGATGGGGAACTTGTGCCCCTCGTCCTCTCGTTCAATGACGACTATGGCGCTCACTACCTGGTGAGTCACAGATATGTAGAGCAACATATGCTCGCCAACACTAGGTGTGGCTAGCATTGGGTTGCCTACTAAGAAAGTTTTTATTTCTTCCAATCCAACTATAGCCGCGTTCGTCCATTCGAAGTGGTCGGTGCACCGGAGCAGTCGATAAAGTGGTAGCACCTTTTCTCCCAATCTGGAGATGAAGCGGCTTAAGGCTGCCACGCACCCAGCTAGTTTTTGGACATGCATTAGGTCTGTTGGCCTTGCCACTTGTGATAGGACTTGGATTTTGGATGGGTTCGCCACGATTCCTCTATTGGAAACAATGAACGCGAGCAGTTTCCCGGCTCGAATACCGAACATACATTTTTCCGGATTGAGTCGTATGTCATATGTTCGGAGGTTGTCAAACATGAGGCGTAGGTCGTCCACCAGTGATTCGACGTGCTTAGTCTTGATGACCACGTCGTCCACATATGCCTCTACTGTTTTGCCAATTTGTTTTTCTAGACATGTCAGAATCATGCGTTGGTAAGTGGCGCCAGCGTTTTTGAGCCTGAAGGGCATAGTGTTGAAGCAGAAAGGCCCATACGGGGTAATAACTGTCATTGCGGCCTGGTCGGATTCCTTCATCTTCATCTAATGGTATCCGGAGTAGGCGTCGAGGAAACACAATGAGTCGTGTCCGGTAGTCGCGTCAATAATTTGGTCAATGCGGGTCAGCGGGAAGGGGTCCTTAGGGCAAGCCTTATTGAGGTCTTTGAAATCGACAGAAAGGCACCAGGATTTATCCTTCTTCGGCACCATGACTAGGTTAGCTAGCCAGTCCGGGTGTTTGATTTCTCTAATGAACTCGGCCTCAAGTAGTTTGCCTAGCCTCTCTCCCATGGCTTATCGTTTGGGTTCAGAAAATCGCTGCAGAGTTTGCTTGACTGGTTTGAACCCCTTTATTATGTTGAGGCTATGTTCGGCCAGTCTGCGTGGGATTTCGGACATGTTCGAAGGGTGCCAGTCGAATATGTCCCAATTTTCACGCAGGAACGCTTGCAGGGCGGCGTTGACCGTCGGATCCAGCTGTGCTCCAACGGATGCTGTCTTGTTAGGATCCGTCAGGTGTACTTGAAATTTGACTATTTCGTCTGCTGGTTTGAAAGAGGTGGATTTGGTCCTCTTATCAAGGATTACATCATCTTTGTCCATTGTGGAACGCAGAGTGGTTAACTCTTCGGCGGCGAGGGACTCGGATAGTGCCTCGAGGGCAAAGGATGTGTTTTTGTTTTCGGCACGGAGAGCTATATCCAAATCGCTGGTGATAGTGATTACTCCGTTGGGCCCTGGCATTTTAAGGTTTATGTACCCGTAATGGGGTATGGCTTGGAAGCGTGCGAAAGGCGTCCCGCACCAAAAGGGCGTGATATCCGCTATTGAAAGGGGCCATGTGGAAGAGCAACTCTTCGGACCTGTAGTTATCAGGCGTGCCGAATACTACATTGAGTTTAATTTTCCCCAAACATCGTGCTTCTTGACTGGGGATAATACCTCGAAAGGTGGTACTGCTTTGCTCGATGCGACTCTTGTCCATTTGCATTTTGTCGAGCATATCTTCGTAGATAAGGTTAAGTCCGCTATCGCTGTCCATGAGCACTTTGGTGAGTCGAAAGCCGTCCACAATTGGTATTAAGACCAAGGCGGCTGGTGCTCGGACTGATCGGGCCCTCGGTTCATCATCGGTGGCGAAAGTTATGTCCATATCGCTCCAAGGGTTCATTGTGGTTACTTGGTTGAATTCGGCGAGGTCGCGGAGCGCCTGTTTGCACCGATTATTTGAAGAAAAGGTCTTAAAGACAGCAAAGACATAGAAATCGTCATCCTCCGAAGAATCCTTCTCTGGAGTAGTACTGGTGAGGATGGCCTCACCGCTCTTAGCCACTTGCCGGAGTACCCAACATGCCCGAAGGCTATGCGTTGGTTCGGCGCTCGGTGTCGTATGTATCTGACAGGGCTTGTCGAGCAGTTCGTCAAGGACGGTTCTATATCCAATGAAGGGTTTGTTTTTCTTGTCAATGGACTTGTGGTCGGATGCTTCATAAGGGTGCGTCCGTTTTTCCCATACGGTGGGTTGCTTAAAGGCAGGGGTTCCCACTGGGCTGTCTGGGCTTTCCAAGCGCTTTCCATCACGTAGTACTTCTGTACTATGTGTGACAAATCTGTAAAGTGTTGTATGTGGTGGCGGTTGGGGGCATTGAGAATTCCCTCGTCTGTACAGTTACAGCAAAAACCTAAAACCGCGGCGTCATCGCAGCAATCTTTAATCTTGTCTTTAACAAGGAGGAATCTGGTGAAAGTGCAACTATCCCTGGGTGGTTTTGGTAATTCCTAACAACATATAGCTCATTGAGCTAATGCTATTTCAAGATAATATTTTAGGAAAGTTCAATGATTGGCATGGCATTGATTAGAGAGTGGACCCCTCAAAATACTAAGGACAAAAGGATTGGCTCAAGCTCATAGCACAAGACTCTACATTTTTTATTTTAGTGATCCAAGATCACATTGAGTCCATAGGAAAAGCCAATACTATTAAGAGGGGGTGAGGTGTTGCTTAATGAGTTTCTTGCTCAAAATTCTCAGTAATATGCTCCAAAGCCCTCAACTACTTTCTCATATCCATATATGTCCCAAACCAAAAGTCAAACTCGGCCCCACCGATTTGATATATCTGGCGCCACCGAGTTCACTTGACATAGCCACTGCCAGAAACCCTAGTCTTTTCGGTCTCACCGATAAGGATCTCGGCCCCACCGAGATGGGATTGTAATCTCTATGTTTCCCTTCGTAACGTTTCGGTCAAACCGAGATGAGCGATCGGTCCCACCGAGATTGCAATGCAAACTCTCTGTTTCCCTTTCGTAATGTTTCGGTCCAACCGAGATGAGCGAATCGGTCCCACCGAGTTTGCCTGACCAACTCTCTGGTTAGTCTATTACCAAAATCGGTATCACCGAGTTTGTGTAATCAGTCTCACCAAGGTTACGTTATGCCCTAACCCTAACGAAATCAGTCCCACCGAGTTGACATCACGGTCCCACCAAAAATCCTAACATTCACATTTTGACCTAAATCGGTCTGACCGAGTTCTCTGAATCGGTCCCACCGAGTTTGGTAAATTGTGTGTAACGGTTAGATTTTTTGTGGAGGCTATATATACCCCTCCACCCACTCTTCATTCGTGGAGAGAGCCATCAGAACATTCCTACACTTCCAACATACATTTTCTGAGAGAGAACCACCTACACTTGTGTTGAGGTCAAGATATTCCATTCCAACCACATAAATCTTGATCTCTAGCCTTCCCAAGTTGCTTTCCACTCAAATCATCTTTCCACCAAATCCAATCCTATGGGAGAGAGTTGAGTGTTGGGGAGACTATCATTTGAAGCATAAGAGCAAGGAGTTCATCATCAACACACCATTTGTTACCTCTTGGGGAGTGGTGTCTCCTAGATTGGCTAGGTGTCACTTGGGAGCCTCCGTCAAGATTGTGGAGTTGAACCAAGAAGTTTGTAAGGGCAAGGAGATCGCCTACTTCGTGAAGATCTACCCGAGTGAGGCATGTGCTTCGTGGGCAACGACCATGGTGCGATAGACAAGGTTGCTTCTTCGTGGACCCTTCGTGGGTGGAGCCCTCCGTGGACTCGCACAACCATTACCCTTTGTGGGTTGAAGTCTCCATCAACGAGGATGTACGATAGCACCACCTATCGGAACCACGGATAAAAACTCTCCGTGTCAACATTGCGTTTGCTCCCTCAAACTCATCCCTTTACATTCATATGCAATTGTTTTACATTCCGCTGCTATACTCTTAGAATTGCATGTGTAGATTGATTACTTGACTTGTGCTAAGTTGCTAAAATCTACCAAGAACTAAAATTGGGAAAAGGCTAGATTTTTATTTGGTCAAGTAGTCTAATCACCCCCCTCTAGACATACTTTCAATCCTACAACTGGTAACAGAGCTTTGGTCTCCATTTGCTTTGATTTCCATAGCTTTTGGTGGTCATAGCCTTGGTTTCACAACCTAGGAGAGCATGGCGTCTAGCGAGGGAAATTACCACCGTGGAGGTCCTTACTTTGATGGTACTAATTTTGCTAATTGGAAGCATAAGATGAAAATGCATATTCTTGGACATAACCCTGCCGTTTGGGCTATTGTGTGTATTGGCTTGCAAGGTGAATTCTTTGATGGGAGAGAACCAAACCGTGAAGCTACCGTGGAAGAGTTGAAGATGCTGCAATACAATGCTCAAGCTTGTGATATTCTCTTCAACGGATTGTGCGTCGAAGAATTCAACAAAATCAGCCGTCTTGAGAATGCAAAGGAAATTTGGGATAGTTTGATTGATATGAACGAAGGTACCAACTTCGTCAAGGAATCCAAATTGGATGTGCTTCAAAGTCATCTTGACAAGTTCAAAATTAAGGATGGTGGAGGTGTCGCTGAAATGTACTCTAGGCTTGCTCTCATCACAGATGAGATTGCCGGCTTAGGAAGTGAAGAGATGACCGATAGATTCATTATCAAGAAGATCCTAAGAGCCTTGGATGGAAAATATGATACCGTGTGCACATTGATCCAAATGATGCCCAACTACAAAGATCTCAAGCCAACGGAAGTCATTGGAAGAATAGTTGCTCATGAGATGTCACTCAAGGATAAGGAAGAGCTCCACAACAAGTCAAGTGGTGCTTACAAAGCCTCGTGTGAAGCTCCCACATCATCAAGTGAGAAGCAAACCTTCAATGAAGAATTGAGTCCAATGGTGAAGAACTTCAACAAATTCTACAAGAGTAGTTGCAAGGAAAGAAGCTCTAAGTCAAGATCCTACAATGACAAGAGATCTTCAAGTCGTGAAAGAAATTGCTACAATTGTGGAAGACTCGGACACTATTCCAATGAGTGTACGGCTCCCTACAAAAGAAGAGAAGATTCTCCCAAAAGAAGGAGCAGAAGAGAAGAATCACCACCAAGAGAAAGAAGGAGTAGAGATGATCGTTATGAACGAAGACCCTCTCGGAGAAGCAAGGATAAGTCATCAAGGAGCTACACAAAAAGAAGACATCAAGCTTATGTTGGTGAATGGGTATCCTGTTCCGACTCCGACCATCACTCCGAAACAAGTTATCACTCCGACTCCGAATATACTCAAGATGAAGGTGTTGCCAGTCTAGCACTTGTGTCAACAAACTCCTATGACATATTTGACTCACTAAATGAACGAATTGTAAGATGTTTCATGGCTAAAGGTCCAAAGGTAACACGCCCCGAGTATGTTGATTTCAATAGTGATGAAGATGATTTGCTAGGAGATGATGATTTACTTGTTGACAACTCTAGTTATGAAAACTATGATAAACTTGCTATTAATCATGCTAATCAAGATAAAACAAATGATGATGATAAGAAGGAGATTGAACGTCTAACTAAAGAACTAAACACTCTTAAGTTAGCTCAAGAAACTACCTTGGAAGATCATCAAGAACTTTTAAGGACTCATGAGAAGGTACGCTTTGAAAAGCTCAACCTTGAGTAAGAGCATGAGTTTTTAAAGGCAATCAATGATGGTCTTTGCAAGAAAAGTTCTTCTTACATTGCCAAGCGTTTACTCTTGTCTACTTACATGCCACAAGTTAAATCTAGCAACAAAAGTAAGAAATATTCTTCTAGTAGTAACATTAATCCTGCTAAATCCAATGATGTTGCTTCTAGTAGTTTTCTTAATTCCACTAATGATTCTCTTAGCCAAGTTACACTTGAGCAAGAAAATAGCTTGTTAAAGGGAATTATAGAGAAAGGTGTTTACAAGAGCCTTGCCGGAAGTAAGCAATTTGAGGAAATTGTACGCAAGCAAGCAAGGGAGCGGAAGTATCAAGGTGTTGGTTTTGAATGAAAGTTCAATGCTAATGGAGTTGAGTGGGAAGAAGATCAATACCCCAAGACTAAGTTTGTTCCTCAACAAGAGAAGTATTATCCTACTTCTTTCAAAGGAACACAATCTCAAGATGATCTTCCACCACAAGACCACAAGCAAAAAGGGAAGGACAAGCTTGAAGAAGAGATTGATGCATTTTAAGAAGCTCCTAAGGCCTTGGTCAAGTGGGTTCCCAAGACTACATCAAGTTCTACTTCATCAAGTACGACTACAAATCCAAGGATTCCCATCAAGATGGTGTGGATCCCGAAGAAGAAGAGCTAGAGAGTTCTTGAGGGTGACTCCGCCAACATACTTCACTCTTATCATTTTGGCAAGGACAAGTGCAAACAACTTCCATATCTTGCACTAGTTCAAGGAGTCACAAACCCTCTTGTTGGTAAGACAAGGGACAAGGTAACCTAATGCTTTCATGGACATCATCTTGTGTGTACATCACTCTATGTCTATGGATATCCTTGTTTGTTCCTTGTGGGACTAACCCGTGTAGGTATTGAAAGTGCAACTCACTCCAATGGATTGCTCCGAATGATCTACGTCAACATTGAGCGTCCACATCATCAACACCTACATTAAGTCATCATCGACAAAACCCAAGGTTAGTTCATCCCTCTTAGGGGGGATATCACATCTAGGGGGAGCTTTACTCTAAGAATTGAGCTAAAGCAACTCTAATGATGTGAGCACAACAATGCTTTATGTAAAAGTGGTAAACCCACTTGTGCTTAAACAATGAGTATGACCTATGATCAAATGTTCTCATTTGACTCCAAAGTCAATATACTCATATATAGATGACCTAGTCATCGCCAAATTGCTTGATAGATGCTAGAGTGTTTGTGCAAGCTTTGTCACATATTTCATTTGCCATTTTATTGTGTGAGCATGTTGGATGCATATTTTACTCATTCGAGGACATCCATTTGTAGCTTTGATTGTTTGGCTTTTTCTCTTTTGTCAAATGGATGGACAAGAATGCCTAAGTACTCCTTCTAGCTATCAATGATTTCCTCGTCTCAAACTCTATTCATGCTACATCACAAAGTTTAATCAAGTCAGATTCGAACCACTCTGTGTGAGGAGCACTCGGAGTCCCCGATTCGTCATAGACTTAAACTTCCAAAACCTCTTTGTGCCTTTTGTTCTGACCGATTCATCCTTTTCGGTCATACCGAGATCACTAAGTTGATCTAGGTTTTCAATCTCGGTGCAACAGATTATAACTTTTCGGTCACACCGAGTTGCAGTAACTGCTTGCAGTTTTGCATCTCAGAGCCACCAAGTTGTTCCACTCGGTCACACTGACAGGGTCAGGTTATATATACTGACAGGTCAAATTTTAGAAATTTTCCAAAACCTTTCACCCGCGTGTGACCTGCTCTGCCTCTTTGGGTCTCTGGATCGTCCTCCCGCCGCCAGTGACCTCCCGCCGCTGGTCTCCGCCGCCGTCAATGGCAATCTGCCCTGCCGTTGCCGCCGTAGCAAGTTCACCGCCGAATTAGGGTATGAACTTGATCTTTGTGCTATTCCTTAACTCCGATTCTTAGCACACTGCTTTGCCATGATTCTTGCCACATCTGAAATCACTCTATCCACTGAAAACATTCCATAGATTAGATTTGATTTGAAAATTTTAGGGTTAGGTCTCCGCCGAACTCATCTCGGACCAACCGAGTTGTAGAAATTAGTCTCGCCGATTTGGCTTAGGCCATTGCACATGCGATTTTCGGTCTGACCGAAAATGGCAAATCGGTGTGACCGAGATTGATTCTCTGTGAAACCCTAGCAGTCTCGGTGCCACCGAACTGTGACTCGGTGTGACCGAGTTCACTAGTTTAGGTTCCAAAAGCTGCTTCGGTATCACCGAGTTTACAAATTGGTAGATCCGAAATGCTTTCTATGAATAACTGAAACTAAGTTTCAAGTCATCTGTTTTGCAAAAACTCTGCACTTTGTGATGCTCATCCACTCTACCTCCTCTACATCTATTCACAGGGTATGTCTTTAGATAGTTTGCAGAGATGTCTGATCAAAGTGACAGCCAGAACAAGTCAGAAGAACAGGTTCAGTTGAGTGAGGGCACTAGTACCTCCAGCGGCTATGATGAGGGCAGCAGGAGCGCACCTAGTAACTTGCCAAAGGTAGCCACCAGGACAAGGAAGAAGAGAACCTCAAATTCTGAGGATGAGGATTATGTGGCTGTTGAGGATGAGGCCACTTCAAGGAAAAAGGTGCTTAAAAAGGATTATGGCACAACTGCTGCAAGTAAGTCTAGAATGAAAACAAAGGCTCCAGCAAGAAGAGTTCCAATGTCAAAAGCCAGAGCCTCAACTATTGAAGCCTCAAAGTCAACAATGGAGTTCACTCTTGAACCCAAGGAAACTGGAGATGGCAAGAAAAGAAAGGAAAGGGTCAAGAAGACCATTGCCAGGGTTATTGGCAAACCATCAATGATGAGAGATGATGAAGAAGAGGAAGAGGATGCTGCTCCAGCACCCAAAGCTCAGAAGCTTATGGGAGATGCAGTCAGATCAGGGGCTGCTCCATCTAAGCCTAAGACTTCTCCCAAATCTCCAACTCAAAAGTCTGCACCCAAGAGAAGCACTAAGAACATCCCTGCTGAGGAGAAGAACAAGGCCCCAGTGCCTGAAGCTGCTGATGATGAAGAAGATGATTCACTTGTTTTGAGAAAGTTGAAGCCCAAGATCCCTGACCATAATGTTGCACATCCTGTTGCAGAAGATATGAGGATCAGAAAGGATTCAAGACTGAGATTGTGGAGACAGTCTGATCCATATGCTGTCAGGAGGAGAACTATGGTGGATTATATGTTCCACACAAAGGAACAACAAGATTTCTATGAGACTATCCTGCTTTACAAGAAGCCCATTGTCTATGACATGAGATGGGTTGATTGGGAATACAGAAAAGAAAATTAAGATCATTTTCCAGGAGTTTATGACAGCTTCAAGGCTTTTGAGGTTGACAAGTTTGTTGGCCAAAAGCTCACCAAGTGGAATGATGAGCTGATCATGCAATTCTATTCAACTGCTCATTTCTATCCAGATGGCAGAATTGTATGGATGCCAGAGGGTACAAGGTACCAATCTACTGTTGAAGAATGGGGTAGTTTGATCAATGCTCCAGAAGCTCATGAAGATGACTTGGATGTCTATGCCAAGAAGAAGAAGGATCAACTCAATGGCTAGCATGTACGAGGAGATCCCTGATGCAGATGTTGAGACTCACAAGTTTGGTTTTGTGAAGCACTTGTTGTCAGGCCTGCCTATAATCAACTGGATTCTAAGGCACACAATGCTACCAAAGTCAGGTGATCATAGGATGATCAGAGGACACTCCATCAACTTGCTGCATATATTTGATGTTCCTCAAAAGTTCAAAGTGATGAGTCTGATTATGGAAACAATCAAGAGGACAGCTACAGACCAGAAGAGATCTTGTGGGTATGCTCCACAAATTCAGGAGCTCATCAACTCCAAGATGGGCACAGGCAAATATCTCTTGGATAATGAGCACCTGCCCATATACTCTGATTTTGAGGACAACATTGTTGTCATGACTGAGGAAGATCCATCTTTAGTGCAAGCACATGAGAAGAGAGAGAGAAGGCAAGGGTAGAGAAAGCTGCAAAGATGCCAACTGCTGAAGAGGCATCTCAAGTGTTCTTGAAGAGCAAGCAAGACCAGCTTGCATATCCAATCCAATCCACCTTGAGGATTGAGAAGGGCTTGGCCACCCTGACTAAAAACCAGCAGAGCTTGGAGAGGATCATTGAGCAAAAAATCTATGATCTTGATGTCAAGGTAACTGAGATTCAAATAGCAGTTGAGCAGCTTTAGGAGGAAGCAGAGGAGAAGAAGGGCAAGTCTACTACAGATGCTTTTACTAGAGTGCCTAGAGGACAAAGGTCTGCTGCAGTGCTAGTCACAGATACTAGAGCTACAACATAAGCACCAGAAGCTACAGCTCCAGTGCCACCTCCAGCAGCCACTCCACCATCTCCAGCTACATTAACAAATGCCTTCGTCCTTGGAGTTCTCTCTACACCACCTCCCGAAGATCAAGCCTGAGAGTCATTTAGCACTATGCATTTTTGAAAATTTTGGTAACTTGTTGCCAAAGGGGGAGAAAAATGTATAGATCATAGGCTTTGAGAGAGAGTGTTGCTTTTTATCTCTCTTGTTTTTGGTTGAACTTCTTGATTGTGTGCTTGTGTGAGATACTTTATGTCCTTGTGAGATACTTGTTTGATCATGTGTTTGATCATATGCTACCTTAATGCTTGTTGGATGATATTATCTTTCATATCCTTATATGATCATTCACTTGCTTGGTGATGGGTGCATGCTTTTAATTTCTATCATTTTGAGCGCTCCACCAAGATGTATGTGACATGGAAGAGTAACCCATGATCCTAATCGATTGTGCATTTGCATTCAAAAGAAAATCTTAAATAATGCACAAATTTAGGGGGAGCTG
Source organism: Triticum dicoccoides (assembly GCF_002162155.2). Lineage (NCBI taxonomy): Eukaryota > Viridiplantae > Streptophyta > Magnoliopsida > Poales > Poaceae > Triticum > Triticum dicoccoides. Next base: position 131,212,634 of record NC_041384.1, on the reverse strand, counting down.
TTGCTTATCATATACTTCTCAAAGCGAAGATGTACTTCAATCTTATTATCATTTATCGAAGCTTTGATCTATATGTTGTCATCAATTACCAAAAAGGGGGAGATTGAAAGTGCAACTATCCCTAGGTGGTTCTGGTAATTCATAACAACATATAGCTCACTGAGCTAATGCTATTTCAAGATAAATATTTCAGGAAAGTTCAGTGATTGGAATGGCATGGATTAGAGAGTGGACCCCTCAAAATGCCAAGGACAAAAGGATTGGCTCAAGCTCATAGCACAAGACTCTACATTTTTCATTTTAGTGATCCAAGATCACATTGAGTCCATAGGAAAAGCCAATACTATTAAGAGTTGGTGAGGTGTTGCTTAATGAGTTTCTTGCTCAAAATTCTTAGTGATATGTTCCAAAGCCCTCAACTACTTTCTCATATCCACATATGTCCCAAACCAAAAGTCAAACTCAGCCCCACCGATTTGATCTATCCGGTGCCACCAAGTTCACTTGACATAGCCACTGCCAGAAACCCTACTCTTTTCGGTCTCACCGATAGGGATATCGGTCCCACCGAGATGGGATTGTAATCTCTCTGTTTCCCTTCGTAACGTTTCGGTCAAACCGAGATGAGTGATTGGTCCCACCGAGATTGTAATGCAAACTCTCTGTTTCCCTTTCATAACATTTTGGTCCAACCGAGATGAGCGAATCGGTCCCACCGAGTTTGCCTGACCAACTCTCTGGTTATTCTATTACCAAAATCGGTCTCACCGAGTTTGTGTAATCGGTCTCACCGAGATTACGTTATGCCCTAACCCTAATGAAATCGGTCCCATCGAGTTGACATGTCGGTCCCACCGAAAATCTTAACGTTCACATTTTGAACTAAATCGGTCTGACCGAGTTCTCTGAATCGATCCCACCAAGTTTGGTAAATTGTGTGTAACGGTTAGATTTTGTGTGGAGGCTATATATACCCCTCAACCCACTCTTCATTCATGGAAAGAGCCATCAGAATATGCCTACACTTCCAACATACATTTTCTGAGAGAGAACCACCTACACTTGTGTTGAGGTCAAGATATTCCATTCCAACCACATAAATCTTGATGTCTAGACTTCCCCAAGTTGCTTTCCACTCAAATCATCTTTCCACAAAATCCAATCCTATGAGAGAGAGTTGAGTGTTGGGGAGACTATCATTTGAAGCACAAGAGCAAGGAGTTCATCATCAACACACCATTTGTTACCTCTTGGAGAGTGGTGTCTCCTAGATCACTTGGGAGCCTCCGTCAAGATTGTGGAGTTGAACCAAGGAGTTTGTAAGGGCAAGGAGATCGGCTACTTCACGAAGATCTACCCGAGTTAGGCAAGTCCTTTGTGGGCGACGACCATGGTGGGATAGACAAGGTTGCTTCTTCATGGACCCTTCATGGGTGGAGCTCTCCGTGGACTCGCGCAACCGTTACCCTTCATGGGTTGAAGTCTCCATCAACGTGGATGTACGATAGCACCACCTATCGGAACCACAGATAAAAAATCTTTGTGTCAACATTGCATTTCCTCCCTCAAATGCCCCCATTTACCTTCATATGCAATTATTTTACGTTTTGCTGCTATACTCTTAGAATTGCATGTGTAGGTTGATTACTTGACTTGTGCTAAGTTGTTAAAATCTACCAAGAACTAAAATTGGGAAAATGCTAGATTTTTATTTGGTCAAGTAGTCTAATCACCCCCTCTAGACATACTTTCGATCCTACATCTGGCCTAGAAGTTATGGACCGTTTCCTGAGGTTGCTGCCGTACATACATTAGATCACATATGTCTGGTCGGCCTGTATTACTTGGCGAATACTGATTGTGGTGGGTGGGCGAGCTAAAATCCGAATCCCGACCCACGATTGGATCCGGAGCTTGAAGAATCTCCGAGGTCACCAGTTCAAGATCAGGAAGGTCCTAGTGACTTCCTGGCTCAATGCCTGATCCTATGTTCGAAGGACATCAAGTCTCTTCCCTAGGATGGGTATCCTGCATGCTGGGCTCGAAAATCCGAACATAGTTAGTTCTTAACTTATGGAAAGAAGCGTCCTCGGCTTGTTCCTCAACGACCGCTACCAGATGGGTGATCGGCGGGGACTTTATCTCCCTCTAAGAGGGTTTAAGCCCAATTTGATCATAGTTTGTTGCGACCCCCAGGGCGGCGATGCGACCTAGCAGCTCGTTCAAGGACGAGACATATGTCGGATCCATCTTTTTAGAGTGTTCATGGCTGATGCGGAGATGCTGTTTGGCGATTGTGGGGGCCGCCGTTGGCTTAACGGCCGAGCGAGGGCCCATGGTGAAACCGCCGAGCTGGAGGACCTGCCTTGAAGTTAGGATCCTTCCAGAAGTAATGTCGTTATTAATGACAACGCGAGCCATCGATCCTTCTGTCGACAACACAAATGAACTCTCAACGAAAGCACCAATGTCGGTGTCAAAACCGGCCAATCTCGTGTAGGGGGTCCCGAACTGTGCGTCTGAGGATCGAAGGTAACAAGGGACAAAGGGGACACGATGTTTACCCAGCTTCGGGCCCTCTTAATGGAGGAAAACCCTATGTCCTGCTTGATTGTCTTTGATAAGTATAGGGGTTACAAGAGTTGATTTAACTCGAGATCGTAATGGCTAAACCCTCGAAGTCTAGCCTATGTGAATTTTGATAGCCCCTACAAACTAAACCCTCTGGTTTATATACACACCGGAGGGGCCTAGGGTTGTACAGAGTCGGTGCGTGGAAGAAGGGAATTTACATATCTGGACACCAATTTTGCTATCCACGCATAGAGGAGTCCTATCTGGACACGGGTGGAAATCTTCTGCTTTGTATCTTCACGGCCCATCAGTCTGGCCCACATCTAGTAGCCCGGACACCCTTCACCTCCGGAATCCATGAGTTGAGTGCCAAAACATATATCTAGTGAATCAATATGATACCCCATTGTCATCATGAGTATTCATATGCAAGACATATATCAAGTGCTCTCAAATCCATAAAAGTATTCAATCCGATAAAACAAAATCTCAAAGGGAAAACTCAATTCATCACAACAAGATAGAGAGGGGAAAACACCATATGATCCGACTATATTAACAAAGCCCGCGATACATCAAGATCGTGGCATCTCAAGAACACGAGCGAGAAAGATTAAACACATAGCTACTGGTACAAACCCTCAGCCCCGAGGGTGGACTACTCCCTCCTCATCGTGGTGGCCACCGGGATGATGAAGATGGCCACCGATGATGATTTCCCCCTCCGGCGGAGTGCCGGAATGGGGTCTAGATTGGTTTCTTGTGGCTACATAGCCTTGCGGTGGCGGAACTTCTAATATATGGTTCCCCGAAGGTTTTTGGAATATTTGGGAATTTATAGGGCAAAGAGGGGGTGCGGGAGGCCACCGAGGTGGGCATAACCCACCTGGGCACGCCTGGGCTCCCAGGCGCGCCCTGGTGGGTTGTGCCCCCCTCGGGGCACCCCCTAGGAGCTGCTCTGGCCCATCAGGAGTCTTTTGGTCCATAAAAAATCCACAAAAAGTTTCGCGGTGTTTGGACTCGTTTGATATTGATTTCCTGCGATGTAAAAAACAAGCAAAAAACACCAACTGGCACTGGGCACTAGGTCAATAGGTTAGTCCCAAAAAATGATTTAAAGTTGCTATAAAATGATTGCAAAATATCCAAGAATGGTAATATAACAGCATGAATACTTCATAAATTATAGATACGTTGGAGACGTATCATTTACAAATGCTCTATTTCGCACGTGCATTCCTATCCTATTCCGGTGTTTTTCCTATCCCTGCATTTTTAGAATCCTGCAAGCTAAAGGAGCCATTACAGAATTACTTCAGTTACAGATAGGTGTCAAAGAAAACTTTGTGTGGTTTGTCCTGCTCCTGCTGCGACGTCGTCCACCTCACTTGAGCTGCTCCATTAACAGAAGCATCCACCATACCAGACATCACGACTCCTGACCGTCTTTCGCCGCCTCAGATCTCCTTCCCTGCCACCGGCACCCACCTCAACTGCATCACCATCATCGACTGAGCAGATGAACCTGAGGAGTACACGGGTCCACAAGAGAGGTCACACTCTTTTGTTTCTGCTTATGTTATGCATTTCTTAATATTACCTACTACTTTATTGTCCTGTTCACCTCTTAGACTCCAAGTTAGGTCCAAATTAATGTTCAAACTTGAGTTTTAAAATGCTTGTGGGGCACATATTGAGGCAACAATGAATAGTATCTCTGTCTATTATCTGGTTCACCTAGGGTATGCCTATGTTGTTCATCTTGGGTGGGCAACAAATAGTAAAGCAATCATCATATGTATTTTCATTAAATGAAATCTATCATCAGACTGCTATCATTATTTTTGGATCTATCCACTGGTTATTACCATCACTCTAGATTTTTGCATGCTCTCCTTACATACTCTCACTATATTGTTTTGGTATGCATGTCAGATATTGTACACAGTCATGTTGAACATGTAGAGAAAAAGAAGAGAGAAAAAGACGAGAGTTTTTGTATGCAATACAATGTCATCCAGACATCGCTCCATGATGGGTGCAACAGCAAAACCTCCCCCCTCCAGATTGTAATCCAGAGGAAGATATCTGTTCTAAGGCGGATTCAGATGGAGCTGACCACTCCTATTTACCCCTCGAGGTGTTTGTTCTAAGTTGGAATGATGATGTTGGTCATATCATGCATATGTTGCCTTGCAGTGCCTACCTTGGAGATCATATACGTCATCTGCTTAGTTTGGACATGTTCTGTAATGCCACCGGTTTAGTTTCTATATCATATATGTGAATTGTGCAATCTCATCTCTTTTAGCCAACCATAATATATGTGAAATATGCAATGCCATCCTCTTTAACCAGGCATCATATATTTGAATGATATCTTGCCAATCCTTTTCTTCATTACATTTCCATTTGTCGACAATGTTTGTACATTCAACTACTCTTCCTATGAATCATCCATTTGAGTGGGTGATGGAAAAATCTAGAGTGAAAACAAGGTCTTTAGAGCAGACAGTGCTACCTGTGGAAGCAGATCTCTTACTGGGTCTCGATAGCTCCTCAGAGATGGGTTCAGAGATGGATGACCAGTCCTATTCCAGCACCGAGGTGTATGCTCTAACTTGGCATGGTTATACTACTCATATCATGCATATGGTGTCTTGCATTGCATAGTTTAGACATCATATACACAATATTCAACACCATGTTCTTAGTTTAGACATCATATATGTGAATGCCCTCTGCTTAGTATATAAATTACATATGCAAATTATATCATGCGATCCGAATTACGTAGATAACATGTATGTGAATTATGCCATGCAAACCTGTTTACTAAAGACATCATATAACTATCTCATGCCATATTGTTTAGTTAGTCATCATATCTTTGAATTATGTCATGCTATGCTATCCAGTTTAGATAGACATCATATACGTGAAATTATGTCATGCCGTCATGGAAATATTATACTAAAGATGAAGGAAAATGCCAGTTGGAGGTGTTTGTCCAGGAGTTATGTGTAAGTAATGTTATTCATGGCAATTACTTTGCTTTGTCCCATACATTCTACCTCCATGCTGGTTATAATACAGCAAATGTTCCCATTTTTCTCTATAGAGAAGGACCGATTTGGAAACTTAGGATGAGATAACCCGTATTAATACCTCTGCTATCTTCAAGAATGCTTGGTGGCAGTATCAGAATTACCTGAAGAAAACGTACTTCACTGGCAAAGAAACTCATCAAATTCCCTTATGTTCTCCTAAGACACATTTACGAGACGATGACTGGGAACGCCTCGTTCTATAGTAGTCCCGAACCAAGAATGTGGTAAGGTCTATGAGCTCATTTTTTGTTTTTTATTACTATATCCTCCGTCTTGCTGTACTCTGTTCGTGTAGAAGAAGTTCCTAAACCTGAAGAACAACTGTTCTCATTTAAGATTCTGTTGCTATGGTGCATACTGCTTTGCTCTTGTATTACTATATTTACTCATACAAACTTTCTTTTTAAATTGAAGGATCCAATCGAAACTCCAATGGAATGACAGGTATATTTAAGCATGTTCCTTTAACAGGTTTTCTCTTCTAAATTTCCCTATTGATTTCAATTTCAATTGTGTATATAGTTGACTTCTCATATCATGCACATTACTAGCATCACAACAGAGCCAATAGTGTTGTTGTACATGTATACCCGTGGTACCCATCTGAAATCTTGTTGTGTCGTGTAGTTTCCCACACTTGTATTCTTTCAATGCTGCTTTGTCTTGAACTGATATGATTTGAACCGTGTCTATAGTTTGATTTGGCAAGACAACGCAGTGACCATAGGACATAGATATATGTTTCTTTGATGCTTTTACTATGTACTCCTTGGCAATAGAATACTTGGTAGTTTAATCATGTCCACCATACTACTGAACTGGTTCACCGAAATGAGTTTCGTATACTATACATGCTAAACCTGTTATGTGTCTACTTGTTTCTTCTTTTAGAATGCTGACAGAATATTGGGGAAGAGTACCTTACTAAGCAATGGTAAAGAAAGTAATGCAGATAAGGTTCAGGATAGTGAGACATTCTTGTTGGTCTCCATAAAAGCTGATAAAACAACTAAGGAAAACTATCTTGAAGACACTGAGACAACCCCAAAGTCATGTCTTGTTGTAGTGTTCGAGTTACTGGCCACGACCACTGGCACAAGCTCTTCGAATTCATTGTCTGAATCAGTTTAGTTTCTTGAGTCTCAACTACAAGCTGAAAGACATCGATCAGCTGTGCTGCGACAAGAAGCCAAAGGACTGCGGAACTCCCTGGAGAATTCAGATGCATACTTTCTGGTGCAACTACAAGCGTTGGAGGATTTTAGTGCCAAACAGGAGAAAGGTAATAAGCTTGATAAGCTTATTACCAGCATGGTGGATACCCAGGATAACATTTCTTGAGCTCTTCTGTTGTTGTTACAGTTATGGACTTGTTTTTCTACCGCGTTTATATGCACTGGTGGCCAATTTAGATGGCCAGTGTATGTAATATGCCGCTTTGTTCCCTATATTTGCACAGTTGGTGAACTTTGATGCCTAGTGGATCTAATATGTGTAATAGCCGTAATAGCCTAGCATAAGTTGCTTGCTTATTTATGTCCTTGTTGTCTTGTTTAGTTGTTTGCTTTTTATCACTGCAGTTATTTTTCTGTGTTTTTCTAGTCGCCACTGTCGGTGTCAAAATGGGAGGATCTCAGGTAGGGGGTCCCGAACTGAGCGTCTAAGGCTAATGGTAACAGGAGGCGGGTGACACGATGTTTACCCAGGTTCGGGCCTTCTCTATGGAGGTAATACCCTACTTCCTGCTTGATTGATCTTGATGATATGAGTATTACAAGAGTTGATCTACCACGAGATCGTAGAGGCTAAATCCTAGAAGCTAGCCTATGATTATGATTCTTCTTGTCCTACAGACTAAACCTTCGGTTTATATAGACACCGAAGGGGGCTAGGATTACACAGAGTCGGTTACAGAGAAGGAGATCTACATATCCGAATTGCCAAGCTTGCCTTCCACGCAAAGGAGAGTCCCACCCGGACACGGGACGAAGTCTTCAATCTTGTATCTTCATAGTCCAAAAGTCCGACACAAGTACATAGTCCGGCTGTCCGAGGACCCCCTAATCCAGGACTCCCTCAGTAGCCCCTGGACCAGGCTTCAATGAAGATGAGTCCGGTGCGCAGATCGTCTTCGGCATTGCAAGGCAATTTCCTTCTCCGAATACTCCATAGAAGATTTTGAACACAAGGATCATGTCCGGCTCTGCAAAACAATTTCCACATACCACCATAGAGAGCACAATATTCCACAAATCTAATCTGCTGACAATTTTTCATAGCGTGACATCACGCTGCAGCCCGGTCATTATTCGAACCGTTTTTCTCAACCTGTTACCGCACATATCGTGAGGCGGTTTTATTGGTACGTCCTATCGAAGCAGAGATCGTGTCCAATTATCACAGGATCCTCATCAATACGGGTGTGGGTAACCCAACCGCACCATCAACACGGCACTTGGGGAATAAGCGAGTTCATCAGGCAAGTGGGGAGGCGCAGGATCCCTGCTGCCTTTATAAGGAGATAAGGACTCCCCTTTTTCACCCACGCCTTCTTCTTGCTCTGCCTATCCATTCTCTCCCGATCGAGCTTTGGCACCCAAGCGTTCGTCTTCTCCGCCCACAAAGGCCCTCCGAAAATGTCCAGATCCGGAGCAGGAGGGGATGGCCTCTACCGTCCGGGAGAAGGATATCAAAAAGCTTCGGGAGGCCGGGTATCTGGCCAAGAAAATTAGCCATCTTCTCCCAACGGCGGACAGATTGTCCCTACTCCAGAACCCCACGAGAGGGTTGTATTCGTCCCCCATTTCGTCCGCGGGCTAGGATTTCCCCTCCACCCATTTGTTTGCGGCATCATGTATTATTACGTGATCGATTTTCATGATCTATCCCCAAATTCCTTCCTGAACATCTCGACACTCATCGTCGTGTGTGAGGCCTTTCTCCGCGTCTCGCTGCACTTCGGCTTATAGCTGAAGATTTTCAATGTGAAGCCCAAGGTAGTGAGCAGCGAGCACGCTGAGTGTGGAGGTGCCATGTTGCGCAAGATGCCCAATGTCACATGGCCATCAGGTACTTTCAATGATTCAGTCAACGGGTGGCAACAATAGTGGTTTTACGTCACTGAGCGGTGCGACGCGAAATGGGCCGCAGCTCCGGAATTCCGATCCGGAGCCCCCCTGCGGTTTACATCCTGGACCAAGAAGGGCCTGAACTGGTCTTCACCCGACGAGTTGTCGGTGCTCCAGACACGCGTCAAGGATATGGAAGACAAGAATATCAAACTTGTCAATGTAGTCCAGGTGATGTTAGTTCGCCGGATTCTTCCTTGTCAACACAGGGCTTGCAATTTATGGGAATTCGACCCGGCCAAGCACCAGACCCTATTAGAGTTATTTGGCTCCTCGCACAAAGACATCTGGAAGGTGCTTTTTAAGTCTGGCAAATCATGGCCAAACTCAGCCGAGGACCACCGGTACCAGCTGTCCCGTCCTGCAAGTTCGGTAAGTAATTGTACGTTGGCAAGTCATATGTTTTATTTGCATAACCCAAGGGAAATGCTTAATGTGTTTTCCCCAACTCTCCTAGGGCTGGATGAAGAAGGCGGGGCGGATCTACTGTCCGGCCCCACTGCCAGAAGAACCGGCCGGCCCACTTCTAGCGTAGATGCTGGTCCCGGCACCTTACAAGGCGCCTAAGAAGAAGGCCGAGAAGAAGGCCAAAGAGACTAGGGGCGGCCTTAGTCGCCGCAGCACTTCGGACACAATATCCGAAGACTCCGATGCCCGCTCCTCCTCCGAAGAGGACGAGGAAGAGGAGGAAAGGCAATCCCCAACGAGGGGAAGAAAGAAAAGGACGGCCTCCACATCCTTGGAGGCCGAGTCGCCTAAGAAGGGAAAAACTCCCCTTCCGAAGGAGTCCACCGCCGCTACCGACAGCAGCCCGGAGTAGGATCCCAGGGCCCAGCCCCTGGTGAACTCGTGCAGATATAAAATTCAAACACGTTTGCGCATCCAGACTCACCATGGCATAATTTTTTAATCTGAGCCATGCTTTTTTGTAGTCCAGCAAGGTCCCGCACTGAACAATCCTCGCCGGAGGATTTACTAGGCCCGGATGTGATGGACAGCGGGACACCCCCAAAGGCCCCTTCCCCAAAACATGTGAACGACACCGAGGTTTCATCCCAAAGGGACCCAAGCCAAGGAGGGGGGAAAAGGTCGTCAAGGCGGCGCTAGGAGGTCAAACTTCAGGGGCCGGACACATGGGAGAAAAGGCTCCCATTGATGTCGACGGCTGGGGCTATCTCAAATTTGGCTCCCAGTTGGACACAATTCCGGGGGCCGATACGGCTCCGGAATTAGGTAGGCAACCTCCCTCGGCTGGAGGGGGTGCGCCTGTTCCACCGGCAACCTCTGTCCAACAAGAGGTGCCGGACACTTTATCAGCGGCGCTGAAGAGCGCCTCCATCATTGAAGAACACTGTGACCTTATGGGTGCAGTGATTGAGAAGATTCAGTCCGCTGAGAGTGGACCGAATGAAGCCTGCATCAGCCTTATAACGGGCTTTGAGGTGTGTTTTATTAGTTTTCTAAGAGTGTCATAGTATAGGTAGTAGCCACTGATACACTATTCGGTGAAAGAAGGAACCGGACAGAGGATCAAATATATGTTCGCAGGAGACTCATTTCATGGCATCTCTCCCTCTTCTTCTTTTTTATAAGCAGGCGTCTGTAGCGACTGCCGCCTCTCATACTGTCGAAGTCTCGGACTGAAGCAGACTCTGGAACGGGCCGAAGAAGAACTCGGTAGAGTGAAGAAGCAGTTGGAGGATAACCAAGGTATGCAAAAACCTTGTTCGCATTCAGCGTGAATGAATAAGTTAGTATGATGAAAATAATTTAATGATGTGCTCTAGGGGCAACGGCCAAAATTGAGGCTCTTAAGAAGGCTGTGGCCGAAGCCGAGAAGAAGGCAGTCGCAGAGCAGGCTCTTCGCGAAAAGCACGAGGCCAGGGTTATTGAAGTTGAGCAAGAGCTTCAAGAGGCCATGAATAAATGCGAGACCTTGGAGCAAAGTTTAACGCGGAAAGACTCCAAACTCTCCCAAGCTCGCCAAGCCGCATGTGATGCCCGGGGGGAAGCCCAAGGCGCCCTGCAGGAAATCCAGGAGGCGAGGAAGATCACGGCGGGTAAGGCTTTTTCTATGTAAAGCAGGTATTTGAAGGGAGAAAATCATGTTTACTAATTTGAATTCGGATATCTCCAGGGGTATTTGCGGAGCTGCCACATAGCATATCTGATGCCGCCCAATTCTACCGAGCCGAAGAAAGGAGCACTGCGGAGAAGTTTTCTGGTCGCAGTATCTGGCGCCAAATTATCCAGTGCCATTTGCCGATCAGCTGAAACAGGTGATCGAACTACATAAGGCGGCCGAACTAGCCATGAAGGATTTAATTATCCGGCTATGGCCCGCCGAGCCAATTCCAAGCAGCTACTTCGGGCTCGTGAAGCGGCTTGTGAGTGCATGCCCTCGACTTGAAGTCATCAAGCGGTCGGTCTGTATGGAGGGTGCGTGAATGGCCTTTGCCCACGCAAAGGTGCACTGGGCGAAGATGGATGCTGAAAAGCTAATGACCGAGGGACCGCCAGAGGGGAAGGAGCACCGCAAGCCCGAGTTATATTATGAAAGTGTCCTGAAAGGATCCCGCCTTGCGGCGGAGCAATGCACCAAGGACATTATATTTCCATGAATACAGTCAAGTTGTCCTTTGTAATGTTAAACAAGGTCATTTCTATTATTTACTGCCTGTAATTCGAAAAAAATTCCTCCTGCGCGACCGTTTATATATTAATCCTAAGAGTTGGCCAGTCGTCGGCTTCTGCCCCCACGCAGGAAGTATGGGGGTGTTCGGGATAAACCTAAGCACTCTTTATCCCAGTTTTGGGTCCTTCAATGAGGTGTTCAGTGCAACGAACCAGGCAATCAGACTATAAGGCTTTATCACTCTCACTTAGCCATAGGAGTTTGACAAAAGGAAGGTAGGCACAGACCCTATTGTTCGGAAGACCGCACGAGGGGCTCTATAAGCACCTGATCGGAAGAAAAGCCGATCCATCGCACGCTGCATTAGTTATCTCATAATGCCGAAGAAATCCTTAAAGATTTTACAACCAGCTCTCGCCGTATCATGACAGTCAGTTTTCGGCTTTCTCTATTGAGGCGCTCGTCCGGAAGAACCGGGACACAATGCAGTAGTTCTCCCTGTGCCGCCTTAGCCGATATAGTGGAACGTAAGGAAGCAAAACATGGGAGCCGGGCAAACCCAACTATTGACCCAAGACATGATTCAGAGCTAATGCATATAATGCTATAAGTTCGGGGTGCCAAATGACCGCGAAGGTGTTCGGACTTTATTGCCATATTATGCGTACAATGAAGCCCCTGGCATATTAAGGCATATCGCGGTGTACAGATGCCATTTGACAAAGAGTGTCAATAAGAAACAACAACAGATAAGCGTCATATAAAGCCACATGTTGTAATTGAATAACACGTCGATGCGTACGAGTACAGGTAATGTGATAAAAAGAAATATGACTTCGGAACCTGCTGAGATCAGGTGGGAGGAGGCTGTGTGCGGATCTAGAGTGTAATCAGATGGCCATCGAGGGGGATATCTAAGGATTCCCTTATGTGTTCGAGCTGTTTCCATGTCGCCAGTCCTGGCCTACGCAAAAGTGGACCTGCAAAGAAAATGCGAAAAACATTTGTGTGCCACGGGGCGGTTAAGCCGCAGTGTGTGGGATATACTAGATTTGCCTCCGTTTATTGCCGGAGTGTTTTAATTGAGCTCCTGATGAGCCGGGCTATCTTGCCGCGAAGTAGTTCAGACTCCCTTCACGGTGTCCAGAAGTTTGGCCATCGACTCAAGGTTCAATAGAAAGATGCCACTCATTGCTTCTACTGTTAAGGAGGCGGTATACTCTTTGGCACGGAGGGAGCGTTCGGCCTTGCCATTAACTATTATGACGCCGCGCAGATCGGGCATCTTGAGCTTAAGGTAGGCATAATGTGGCACCGCGTTGAATCGAGCAAATGCGGTTCGTCCGAGCAGTGCATGATAGTTACTGCAAAAAGGGACGATGTCGAAGATTAACTCTTCTGTACGGTAATTGTTCGGTGATCCGAAGACTACCTCCAGAGTGATGGAGCTAGTACAACGGGCCTCCACACCTGGTATAATACCTTTAAAGGTGGTTTTAGTGGACTTGATCATTGAAAGATCAATACCCATCTAGTGCACTATGTCCTGATACAGCAGGTTTAGACTAATGCATCCGTCCATAAGGACTCGTGTGAGGTGGAATCCGTCAATTATTGGGTCAAGGACTAGTGTGTTTGTATTGCCCTGATTGGTATTGGCCAGACGATCCATACGGTCGAAGGTGATCGGCCATATTTTATATTGTTGGGCGACTGGCTTCGTTATGTCGGCATCCCTGAGAGTGCACATCCGTCCCAGCTTGGGAATGTGGGTGGCGTTTATCATGTTCACCATTTTGATTTACGCGGGGGGGGGGGGGATTTCTTTTGCCCTCCTGTGTTCGGCGACCGGGGCTCCTCTCGTTGTCATCGCTTGACCCCTTCTCCTTGTTTTCGGCACCTGACCTACCGGCTTGTTTGAAGACCCAGCATTCTCTATTGATATGATTGGCTGGTGTTCCTAGGGTGCCATGAATTTGCCATGGACGGTCGAGGATGTTGTCCCAACTGGACGGGCCCCGATTGTTCCGTTTGAATGGTTTTTTCTGCTGACCGGACTTAGAGCCACTGAATCCGGCATTAACGGCCGTGTCTTTGGCGTTATCGCCATTATTGCGATGCTTGTGTTTGTTGCGTCGGGGCTTGGCGTTGCTATCTTTGGCATCTGATGTGCCAGGATTGCTTATTGTGCTATTGCTACGAGCCAACCAGCTATCTTCACCCATGCAAAAGCGGGTCATGAGTGTTGTGAGGGCTGCCATGGACTTCGGCTTCTCTTGGCCAAGGTGTCGGGCAAGCCACTCATCACGGATGTTATGCTTAAAGGACGCTAGGGCTTCGGCATCCGGACAGTCGACAATTTGGTTCTTTTTAGTTAGGAACCGAGTCCAGAATTTCCTGGCTGACTCTCCGGGCTGTTGGGTTATGTGACTTAAATCATCAGCATCCGGTTGTCACACATAAGTGCCCTGGAAGTTATCCAGGAATGCGTCTTCCAGGTTCTCCCAACTTCCAATGGAGTTTGCCGGCAAACTATTCAGCCAATGCCGAGCCGGTCCCTTGAGTTTTAGTGGGAGGTACTTGATGGCGTGTAGATCATCCCCGCGGACCATGTGAATGTGGAGAAAGAAATCTTCTATCCATACAGCGGGGTTTGTAGTCCCGTCATAGGGCTCGATAACGGGCTTAAACCCTTCTAGGAATTCATGATCCATTACTTCGTTAGTGAAGCATAGGGGGTGTGCAGCGCCTCTATGCCGGGCTACATCACGACGCAGTTCAAATGAGTCTGATCTGTTGTATTCGGCCCGGCCGGATTTGTATTTAGTATATCCGTCGTGACGGTAATCGTGATGCGTTGGGGCGCGCCCCCGTGATCCGTAGATCGATCTTGACTGTCTTGCTTTGTTTTCCAATTTGTCTCGCAGGTCATGCATGTAGCCCCGGGCCTTCGTGTTTTTGCTTGTTTAGCGACGGGGTGCAGGCTGGACTTCGGGCTGATACGCCGCTTTGTCTCGGCCACGAGGTGGCCGGTCAGCCACATCCTACGCTGGTAGTGTAGGCTCTAGTGCCTCCTCCTCGAGTTGAGGTAACAACCTGCGCTTTGGGTAACTTTTGGTTGGGCACTCGAGTCCGTATTCCTCGGCTGCCAGGACCTCAGTCCATCTATCAGTTAGTAGATCTTGATCAGCTTGAAGCTGCTGCTGCTTTTTCTTCAGGCTTTTTGCAGTGGCTATAAGACAGCGCTTGAAGCGCTCCTGCTCGACGGGGTCCTCAAGCACGATGAATTTTTCATCGCCGAGGCTCACCTCATCTTCGGAGAGGGGCATGTAATTGTCATCCTCCGAGTCTCCATCCATTGCCTGTTTATCAGGGCTAACTTGCCCATCCTCCCGTACGGCTTGCTCGAAGCTTGGCTGGGCAGGATTGTTTTCGTCTTCGGCACCATCCGGAGTGATATTGTCTCTTGTGCCGGTATCGCCATTTTTGCTATGGCGGGGCTTAGAGCGGCGCCGCCGGCGCTTAGATTGCTTCTCGAGGGGATTATCCTCCGTTGCCTCGTCGCCATTGCTTTCTTTGGGCGTGTCCACCATATATATATATATCATATGATGAGGTGGATGTCTAGCGCCCTGTGGGCGGTGGTTCTTGTTCTTCTATGGCGTCGTCGTCCATACCGTCAATGTCTTCGGAGTCGAAATCAAGCATGTCAATTAAGTCATCGATAGTGGCTATTAAGTGGGTGGTGGGTGGGCAACGAATTTCTTCATCGTCCGCTTCCCACTCAAGCCGAATATAGTTCGGCCAAGAGTCTCCTGATAGGGAGAGGGATTTTAGTGAATTTAGCACGTCGCCCATGGGTGAGTGCTGAAAGATATCCGCGGAGGTAAACTCCATGATCGGTGCCCAATCAGGTTCGATGGGCATGGATGCACACGGTTCGGAGCCTATGGCTGCAGACAAGTCCGAGGGTCCGATGACGCAGAACTTATTGGAGGTGAAGTCTGTGTTCGGCTGTATTGCCGATGAGTGTGCGGCCTCCGGGGTGGGGTCTATCCACCCGTCCTTGGGTGCACGATCTGCTCCGGATCTGAGGCCAGGGAAGCTACAGGTGCGTTCTCCTAAACACCGTCCGATGGCAGGTCTAAGCCATGCTCGTCGCGACTGCATAGCGCACCTATCGTGGGCTCGAATCCGTTGAAGATCAAGTCTCCACGTATGTCGGCGGTGTAATTTAGGCTTCCAAACCTGACCAGTTGGCAAGAGGCGTAGCTATCGATCTGCTCCAGACGGCCAAGCGAGTTGGCCAGCAGTGTGAAGCCGCCGAATACAAAGATCTGTCCGGGGAGGAAAACCTCACCCTGGGTCGCTTCATTGTGGATGATTGAAGGAGCCATCACGCCTTGCCGTGACGACACAGTGGAACTCTCAATGAAAGCACCAATGTCGGTGTCAAAACTGGCGGATCTCGGGTAGGGGGTCCCGAACTGTGCGTCTAAGGCTAATGGTAATAGGAGGTGGGGGACACGATGTTTACCCAGGTTCGGTCCCTCTTTATGGAGGTAATACCCTATTTACTGCTTGATTGATCTTTATGATATGAGTATTACAAGAGTTGATCTACCACGAGATCATAGAGGCTAAACCCTAGAAGCTAGCCTATGATTATGATTGTTCTTGTCCTACGGACTAAACCCTCCAGTTTATATAGACATCAGAGGGGGCTAGGGTTACACAGAGTCGGTTACAGAGAAGGAGATCTACATATCCGAAATGCCAAGCTTGCCTTCCACGCAAAGGAGAATTCCGCCCGGACACGGGACGAAGTCTTCAATCTTGTATCTTCATAGTCCAACAGTCCGGCACAAGTACATAGTAGGGCTATCCGTGGACCCCCTAATCCAGCACTCCCTCAGCCACAACCACAATAACCATGGGCAACATGCGGACTATTGTAACCATGGTCCTGCTACCTATTGTAGTGACCATGGGCCTCCTACGGGTCATGGGATCCATGGGCCTTCTATGGGTCATAGGGTCCATGGGCCTTCTATGGGCCGTATAATCAATGGGCCTTGTACATGCCATATTATCAATTTGCCAAACATGGGCCGTACTATTTGTGGACCAAAAATGGTCCGCAAAATGGGCTATAGTCAAAATCGTCTTTTTATAGCCCGACCATAATGGGTCGTTAATAGGCCGATATGTATAACGAGCTTAAATCTATCGACAGGCATGACAGGTCATTAATGGGCCATATTTAATGACGCTATGAAAGCAGCCCAACTAGTTAACGGGCCATAAACGAGCCAACTGTAACCACACACTAAAAAAAGACACATCCGTGACATTTTGGGCCGAACGAATTTTTTTTCTGTCATGCTTATGACACTTCTATGAAGATGATTGTGACAAACCTCGGTATCATCATAGATGTGGTGGGCTCCTACTTCTTGACAAAAAATCATGACAGAAAATGGGCTTTTCGTCCTGGGCAGGCTGGAGACGCAGCTGCATGACATTCTTTGGGCCGTCCATGACGGAAAAATCATGGTAGAAGCGAGGGCGAGGAAAATATCGAGGAGTTCCAGGTTATGGTGGGTGGTCGGGGCCGAGCAATGCATAGAGGTTTGCGTGTTTCTCTCGTACACGTACGCGCGTGTGTGCGAGGCGTTGCGCTCTAACTGAACCCGGAGCGAGGCGTTGGGCTCTAACAGAACCCGAGCGATTGCACTAGCTACGTTACTGAACCCCGATCGATCCCTTGTTGTTAACTGAACCCGAGTGATTCCTTCGCTATTGCTGCTAACTGGAGCCGGTCGAAGCTGCCTCTTGATGAACAGTTCCTGGTGGGGATTGGATGAACAGTTCCCGGCGTGGGTTGGATGAACTAGATCCCGTGGTAGTAGAGTTCATTGCTGCTGGATGAACAGGACCCCGATCGAGGAGGCATGGGGGTGGATGAACAGTAGCTGGTGAAGGGACCTCGTACGTGGAGGGCTGGTTGAATAGGACTGTCGGTGTATGAAAGTAGGGGCTCTCCTTTGTACCCTTTACTTGTACACGGGCAGTCAGAGCCACGCCTACGACCACACCTAGCAGGGCAGGGGAAGGATGCCGAAGCACAAGACCAACAGAGAAACGCCAAGACCAGGAACACAAAGAGCAAGAGGGCGAGGTGAACTCCCCCGGCAAAAGCCTTGCCGGGGCAACTCGCTCGACGCCAACAGTGCGGCCACCCTTGAGCCTGGGAGTTCCGACACCATCGACAACGTTGAAGCCAAGGCTCGGGAAGCGCCTCCATGGTGGCATGCAGATCTTTGTGAAGATCATAAATACACCAGATCATATGAGGACAAGAAGAGGACGATCCTCGGCAAGATCCTTGCCGAGGAAATCCACGAGACCACCGGCAAGATCCTTGCCGGCGACGACTGCGATGCCATGGCAAGACCCCGCCTGCGGGTCCACAGCGAGGCCCGCATCTGTCAAAACTCCACCGCCGTTCCCATACAGCTGCCAGCCCAACTAGCTGGGGAAGCACCTACGTGGCAACATGCGGCTTCCAGGCCAACTCAGCAAGCACCTGTGTGGTGGCATGCAGATCTTTGTGAAGACCCTACCACCACACCATCTCAGTAGCCTGCCAGCCTACATGGCGCTGCATGGATCGCTGGCCTGGGTGCGTGTCGAAGCGAGGTGGAGCGGCGACAGACGGGACCGACCTCGTTACCGTCCCCGATATAGCAAATGGACACCTAAGTACCGCATTTAATGCATCTTGTCCCGTAATGCCAGGTGAGGGAGTCCTGGATTAGGGGGTCTCCGGACAGCCAGACTATATCCTTTGGCCGGACTGTCGGACTATGAAGATACAAGATTGAAGACTTCGTCTTGTGTCCGGAGGGGACTTTTACTTGGCGTAGAAGGCAAGCTAGGCAATACGGATATGTATATCTCCTCCTTTGTAACCGACCTTGTGTAACCCTAGCCCCCTCTGGTGTCTATATAAACCGGAGGCTTTTAGTCCGTAGGACAACAACAATCATACCATAGGCTAGCTTCTAGGGTTTAGCCTCTTTGATCTCGTGGTAGATCAACTCTTGTACTACTCATATTATCAAGAACAATCAAGCAGGACATAGGGTATTAACTCCATCGAGAGGGCCCAAACCTGGGTAAACATCGTGTCCCCTGCCTCCTGTTACCATCCGCCTTAGACGCACAGTTCGGGACCCCCTACCCGAGATCCGCCGGTTTTGACACCGACATTGGTGCTTTCATTGAGAGTTCCACTGTGCCGTCACCGTAAGGAAGGATGCCTCGTCTCGTTGTTAAAAACAACATTACCGCCGGGGGAGCCCTGGCTGTCGGCCAAACTCTCCGGCTAGGCAGTTTCATCATGACCGCCCGTTCGGCTGCTGCACCGACGATGACTTCTCGGGTCATCGAAAACAGCCTCCACGTCGGCTCGGAATTTGCCGAGCAGATGGATCCAATAGAGCTCTCATCCCTAAACGAGCTCTTGGATCGCATCGCCGCCTTGGGAGTCACTACTGACTATGATCTGATTGGGCTTAAACCCGATCAAAGGGAGATTAACTCTCCACCGGTCACCCATCATAGTGCGGTGGTGGAGGAAAAATGCGGTGATTCTTCCTCTATCTTGAGGACTAACTATGTCCGGATTCCTGAGCTCACCGAGCCGGATACCCGTTTATGGGAGGACTTCACCCAAGCCCTGAACCTAGAGTCAGGCGGCGGGCCAGACTTATCGGGCAACATACCGAAACCCAAACTTCCATGATTGGAAACTCCTCGGCCCCTGGGTCTCAGATCGGGTAAGGGTTCGGACTCAAAGCCACCCACCCACCCAAGCATAAACGATCTTTCCCACATCAGGCAAGCGCCCCAGGAAATAGTACATCATTATTGGGCCAGATTCCTCCTTGTGATGAATAAGGTTAAGGACTGTCGCGAGGAAGACGCAGTCTCATTTTTCTGCAATAATTGCACGGACAAGGGAATCCTTAACGCCATAAGTCGCCGTGACATATCACGCTTCGCCGACTTGGCGTCCATAGTATAAAAGTACTGTGCAATGGAAAGCGCCTGGAAAACTGAAACGAAATTTTAGGATAATCCGGCCCCGAATATACACCCAGTCTAAAGTAAAAGGGTGCACTATCATAAGACACCCGAGTTAATTACAAAGAAGCAAAAAACCTCTACAGGGCGTGGAACCGTATTGGAGGGATGGCTCAATAGACCCTGCAAAATTCATAGTACAGCGGATACCATACCAACACACAGCCTTAGAGAATGTTGGGTACTCCGGCAGGTGGCCAAAAGTGGTGAGGATCTTCTCATCCTAGATGCCACAGAGCACCATCCCAGGGATAGCAATACAGTATTAACAGTCTTTGAAACCTTCGCATCAAATAATAGTCGCAAGCGAACACTCCGCAGCCTTGCCGAAATGTGCCACGTGGCAGCAATAAATCCATGGAGTGACACTGCTATTACCTTCAATGCCAGTGATGAACCTAAATTCCGAACAGCCCGAGCACCAGCTGCACTGGTCCTCAGTGCAACTGTGGACGGCTTTCGACTCACCAAAGTACTCATGGACGGCGGCAATGGTTAAACCTCATCTATGAGGAAACTCTTCAAAAAATGAAAATAGACTGGAACCGCATTGAGCAAAGCAGCACAACCTTCAGAGGAATCATCCCTAGTCGGGAAGCACGTTGTGCTGGGAAAATCACACTAGATGTGGTATTCGGCATGCCGGAGAATTATAGGTCCGAAGAAATTACATTCCAAGTGGCCCCATTCAGTAGCGGATACCACGCCCTTTTAGGGCGAGAGGCGTTCACGATCTTCCAAGCTATACCCCATTACGGTACATGAAGCTCAAAATGCCCTAGCCCAACGGAATCATCACTCTCGCTAGTCATCCGGACACAACACTCCGCGCCGAAAACAAAACAGCCGCATTGGCCCTTGAGGCACTATCCGAAGCCCTTGCGGCTGAGGAATTAACTGCGCTGCGCTCCACAGCGGACATGGATGACGTGATACTTGACAAGAGATCCAAGTCCACCTCTTTTAAACCAGCGGATGAAATAGTCAAATTCCAAGTCCACCCAACGGACCCTACAAAAACAGCCTCCATCGGGGCACAGTTAAACACCGCTGTGGACGCCGCACTATGAGAGTTCCTGCGCGAGAATTGGGACATCTTCGTCTGGCACTCCTCAGACATGACAGGAATCCCACAGGCTGGCTGAACACAGCCTTAATATTCTAAAGGGATTCAAGCCGGTCAAGCAGATTCTTCAGCGTTTCTCTGAACCTAAGAGACAAGCTATGCGAGAGGAACTAGCCAAGTTATTGGAGGCCGGATTCATTAGGGAAATAAAACACCCGAACTAGCTAGAAAACCTGGTGATGGTACCAAAGAAGGACAAATCCTGGCGCCTATGTGTCGATTTCAAGGACCTCAACAAGGCTTGCCCAAAGGATCCCTTCCCCCTCCCCTGCATCGATCAAATTATCGATGCTACCACAGGACAAGATTCATTGTGTTTCCTCGACGCATACTCCGGCTACCACCAAATCAAGATGGCGGAGTCTGACCAATCTGCAATGGCATTTATCACACCATACGGCCCCTTTTGTTTCAACACTATGCCTTTTGGGCTCAAAAACGCCGGCGCAACATATCAGCGCATGATTCAGACATGTCTGGAGAAACAGATTGGCAACACAGTAGAGGCATACGTAGATGATGTGGTCGTCAAAACCAAACACGTCGACTCTCTAATAGACGACTTGAGGCTCACATTCGACAACCTCCGAACATACGACATCAAGCTCAATCCGGAAAAATGCGTTTTCGGTGTACCAGCCAGAAAGCTCCTGGGTTTCATTGTCTCCAGTAGAGGAATTGAAGCAAATCCGGCCAAAATCCGAGCTCTATCATAGTTGGCTATACCAACGGACCTCAAACAAATCCAGAAATTAACCAGATGTGTGGTGGCTCTAAGCCACTTTATCTCCCGCTTAGGAGAAAAGGCATTACCCCTTTATTGCCTCCTTCGGCGCATCGAACACTTCGAGTGGACGGACGCTGCCACTTCCGGATTGGAAGAAATAAAAGCCATACTGGCAACCAACCCAACCCTGGCCGCGCCAAACATCGGCGAACCAATGCTATTGTACATTGCGGCAACTCATCAGGTTGTAAGCGCAGTGCTCGTCGTTGAATGAGAAACGGACGGACATAAATTCCCCCCTCAAAAGCCGGTATATTATGTATCCACTGTCCTCACTCCATGCAAATCACGGTACCCACATTATCAAAAGATAGCCTATGCGATATTCATGGGATCTCGGAAGCTGCGACACTACTTTCAAGAGTGTTCAATTACAGTAGCCTCAGAAGTGCCAATTAATGATATTATAAACAACCGCAACGCCATGGGCCATTGAGCTCCTCCCGTTCGACATAACATACAAACACCGACGAGCCATTAAATCGCTAGTATTGGCCGACTTTTTCGCCGAATGGACGGAAGACGAGCTCCCTAAAGAGTACGGCGCATACTCCAATTGGATCATGCACTTCGACGGCTCCAAAATGCTGGCTGGTCTGGGGGCTGGCATCGTCCTGACGTCCCCAACCGGAGATACAGTTCAATACATACTACAGATACTGTATACAGACTCCAACAACGCAGCCGAATACGAAGCCCTGTTACATGGTCTTCGGATGGCAATCTCCATGGGCATTCAATGCCTGGAGGTGCGTGGGGATTCGAACCTCGCAATATCCCAAATAAATGGAGACTTCGATGCCAAGGATTCGAAGATGGCGGCCTATCGCAACGCCGTCCTAAAGATGTTAGCTCGGTTCGAGGGGCTCGAATTTCACCATGTGGCTCGGGAAAACAATCAGGCGACGGATATCCTCGCTCGCATCAGCGCAAAATGCGATGCGGTCCCCCAACATCTTTTTGGAGAGGTTGTTTAAGCCATCCGTGGTATGGGAAGGGGACACCGGTAACAATAGTCTGGACCCGGCCAAAATTCCCGATACCGAACACTCTGACATAATCGTAGGATCTGCCACCGAAATAACACCTTCATCCCACGTAATAATGGTCATCATTGCCCCGTGGACAGAACCATTCCTGGCCTACCTAACTAGGCAGGAACTTCCCGAGGACCAAAATGAGGCACGCTGCATAGTGCGGTGATCTAAAGCCTACATGATCCATGAGGGAGAGCTGTATAAAAAAAGCACTACCGGAGTCCTTCAAAGGTGCATCTCTGAAGAGGAAGGGCGGAAGCTTTTGGCAGAAATTCATGCCGGACTCGGTGGCCACCACGGCGTAGCCCGGGCCCTTGTAAGCAAGGCCTTCCGTACAGGTTATTATTGACCGGTGGCCTAGGTAGATGCACAGGACTTGGTCCAACGATGCGTCGGTTGCCAGCTTTTTGCAAACCAAAGCCACATGCCAACCACCGCCCTCCAAACAATCCCCATTACCTGGCCCTTCATGGTCTGGGGGCTTGACATGGTTGGACCCCTTAAAGGGGGAACCCATAAGAAAAAATACTTACTGGTCATGGTGGATAAATTCACCAAATGGATAGAAGCCAAACCTGTTAAAACGACCGAATCTGGACCAGTGATAGACTTCATATCCGGGGTTGTACACCGTTATAGCGTCCCCCACAGCATCATCACTGACAACGGCACGAACTTCACAGCCGACGAGGTAAAACTTTGGTGCAACAACATGGGCATTAAGCTCGATTATGCCTCTGTCTATCACCCACAAACTAACGGCCAAGTTGAGCGAGCAAATGGTCTTATCATGAGCAGCATCAAACCCAGATTAGTGCGGTCCTTAGAGGAGTCTAACACGCACTGGGTAGAGGAGCTCGACTCCGTACTCTGGGGGCTGCGGACCACGCCGAATCGTACTACCGGATACACACCCTTCTTTATGGTGTACGGCGCAGAGGCGGTTCTGCCCTGCGAAATAATTCATGACTCACCTCGAGTGCGCATGTACGAAGAAAGAGAAGCCGAGCTCGATCGGCAGGACAGTCTGGACACCCTGGAGGAGGAGCGCGACGTGGCAAAAACCCGTTCCACATTCTATCAGTAACAGGCTCACAAATACCAAAGCAGAAAAGTACGAGCCAAAACTTATAACATTGGCGAGCTAGTTCCACGCCTGCCGGAGAAGAAAAAGACCAAGCTCGAGCCCAAATGGGAAGGTCCCTTCATTATTGACCAAGTTTTGACAGGTGGAGCGTACCGTCTGCGGGATGCATCGAATAATCGACTTGAGCCGAACCCATGGAACGCAGCCAGGCTCCGAAGATTCTACGCCTAGTACCGGACTCTATGTGTGTCTCCTTCCTCTGTCCATTTTTTGCATATACAGTATCTGTCCTTTTTCTCTTCCTTTCTTTTATTCTTTCTCAAGGCCTTCAAGGGCCAACTTGTGTCTTGCTTGCACACTATTGACACGCTAATCGCGCTCATTGTACCTGGGGGCTTCTTACACAGAAGTTTAATTATTCATCTGGGCTCCATGCCCCGCACATGTGTTATTCTTCCGCATGTACCTTTTCTTCGCCATTATATGCATCGATATGACTTAAGTTTTAGCCAAGCTGAGTTTCCTGGCTCTTGTATTTATGCCCTACGTTCCCGTTAATTCGGCTAGGGCATAAGGGGAGCACCTGCGCGATTGTTACTGCCGGGTCAGCCGTGTGTGTACCTCAGACTGGGTGAAGCCGAAAGCTAGAGTTCTTAAGGGAATATTCGGTCGGTAAACAAAAGATGATTTTTATTTATTTTTCATATGTGCCCCTTCTACTTGCCCATACACTAAGCTAACGGGGATCTCTTTCCCATCGGGCCCCACAGGTCCGACCTCGACCATGTGGTTTGGGTCAGCCTTGGTATACCGCATCTTCACCATGGCCCAGGCTTCCCTAGCACCTAGACGACAGGCCGATATCTTCCATAATTGGAAGCGCCGCCGTGCTCCCTTGAGCTTCTCTGCAAGCTCTCCAATGCCTTCTGGCAGGGAGACAGATGGCCACAAGGCCTGGGCAATACCTTGCATCACCTGCCGAACTTGTTCGTGCAGTTGTGAGAGCTCGGGTAGAAGATCACCCGCAGACCCGGGCATCTCCTCCGCTGGACGACCCGTCAGCATACCTGCAGACAGAACTCTGTTAGCCGGCTTCTCCGCTGCACCCTTTTAAGGGTTCGTTCAAGCACTTACTGAAAATGCCGCGCCGAAGCCACTTATTCTCCTTCTCGGAGTCCGCAAGATGGGCTCGAACATCTTTCAGTTCCACGCTCAGCTTGGTATTGGCGTCTTGGAGATTGTTTTTCTCCCGCCTGACCTTAGTCAGCACGCGTTCGCCATCCTTTAGCTGTCGTATGACATGCTGGTCCTTCGGATTCTCTTCGGAGTCATCTGCAATATCTACTGTTAGATCTGCAGCCATGCCGCACACTATATGGTACCTATCATTCTTTGAAACAAATGTTACCATCTCGGGACTTTTCAGGTTTCTTCAATGCGGCAATGGCGGCCCGAAGTTGGGTCTTGCATTCCTCCAGCTCCTGTGACAGTCGAGTATTCTTCTCTGTAAGAACCTGCACAATAAATGATCCTTAAATCAGTTGTGCCAACTGTTTCAAGTCTCAGGGGCTACTGATACATATAATCGTTAGATTTTCTTACCCGTACATCCCTTACATACTGGTTCGTGGCTCTGGCTAGACCATTTTGAGCAGCACGGAGGTACGCGTCTCCAGAATTGAAGGCATCAAATGCCTCTGGTGAGAAGCAAGCGTCACAGAGTACGGCCCCGCGACGCCTATGATTCATGGCGCTCTCCACTTCTGAATTTGTAGCAGATGGTCTATCCGCATCCTATGTAGGAGGAGTATCCGGCGTCCGCCCCATGTCGGCTTCTGCCTCTATGTCTGGCCCTGGAGCCCGACTGGTGGAAGCATGGTCGGCAGCCTCTCCGGACATATTCTGGTGAGCGTTTTTTCTATTAAAGAAACATGGATGTCATTACATTTTGAGAAAGACGACAACCACGGAGTGGGTTTTTTTTCATACCTCTGCGCCAGCGTCTCCGTCCTGACCGCCTTCCTTTTTGGCCTACCCGGCCTCGGTGCCTCTTGTTGATGAGTTGCTGCGGGTTCGGCACGGCGTCCCGAATGCCTTCCCTATAAAACACCATATGTATATGGTAGGTGAAGTGTCTAAAAGGGGTTCCTAGTTTTTGGAGTTGGGATTTTGGTTTTTCTTACGTGCGACGCAGGGAGCAGTCCGGGATAGTCGGCCGTAATGGCCACCATGGCGTCATCACAGCTCAATTGATAGAACTGCCTGTCTATCAACTCCACGGATATGTTTGGATCTTCTTCGAGTCCGGGACCGAGGGCCCGGTCAGGGTCCTCTGGTTGTGGAGATGGGCTGTTGACCTCCCTTACGGCTTTTCGCAGTTCCTGCCGTAAAATGGCAAGGTGAGTACCTACGACAAAGAATGCGAGAAGAATGGGAGTAAGGAGATATAACTCACCCAGCTTGGAGGGTTGTACATGGAGAATCCATTCCGTGGCTTGATGCAGATGAACTCCTCTTCCTCTCCCTTGAACAACTCGGACAAATTTTTTGCTAAAGCAGCAGTGGTGTCCGCTCCCTTACGCCCGCAACGGGTGGCATCATCTTCCCCGTTAAAACACCACAGGGGGTGCCCTCGATATTGAAGTGGCTGCACTCCCCGCATTATGCATATTGACATAACCTCGATTATTGTCAGTCCTGATTGAGCAAGCGCTTTAATCCGGTTCATCAGGTAAAGGACTTCTCCGTTGTCTTCCTCCTGGGGGCTCCGTGGGCGCCAGCTTCGGCGTTTCTTCAGAGGAGCATTGTTGAACTCAGGAAGACCCCGCCGAACAGGGTCCGGAAGGGGGATGTCCTCCATATAAAACCGTTCTGAAGGCCAGTCTTCGGACGTCTTCTTCGGAGTACTGGACAGGTATCTGGTTTCGGCGACGCGCCATATTTTGGCTCCGCCCACTTGATAAAGTGACCCCTTCTGTTTGCGGGGGACGAGGCAAAATAAACTTTTCCATAACTCGAAATGAGCCTCGCATCCCAGGAATAACTCGCAAAGGGCAACATAGCCAGCGATGTGTAATATGGAAGCAGGGGTGAAATTATGCAGTTGGAGGCCATAAAACTCCAGGAGCCCGCGGAGGAACTGATGAATCGGAAATCCGAGTCCCCTTAATAAGTAAGGAACAAGGCACACCCGCTCCCCCGTAGAGGGGCTGGGGAAGCTCTCCGCTTACTCCCCGCCATTGTAGGTGGCGACCCCGGCTCGGACGGGAACCATATACGCTGGAGGGATAAATCCCTGAGTCTGAAGTTCGACTAATCGACTATGTGAGACAGAACACCTCTCCCAATCACCGGGCTTAGGGCTACGGGGGCGAGAGGAGGACCTGCGGTGGTCGGCCATGTTGGAGTGGATTTTTCCAAAGCGCGCTCCGATGGATTCTCGCTGTGGGAGGATGGTATGGATTGGATCTAAGAATCCCCATCCCTTTAATAGAAAATTTATTTATCTGGCTAGGGAGCGAATGTAAAAACGCCCTGGCTCCTCGTATTCATTCGACGCGTGGAAGATAGCCCTTATTGGGCGCTGTCGGTGTCAAAACCGGCAGATCTCAGATAGGGGGTCCCGAACTGTGCGTCTAAGGCGGATGGTAACAAGAGGCAGGGGACACGATGTTTTACCCAAGTTCGGGCCCTCTTGATGGAGGTAAAACCCTACGTACTGCTTGATTATTCTTGATAATATGAGTAGTACAAGAGTTGATCTACCACGAGATCGGAGAAGGTAAACCCTAAAAGCTAGCCTACGGTATGATTGTAATGTTTTCCTACGGACTAAAACCCTCCGGATTATATAGACACCGGAGGGGGCTAGGGTTAAACAAGGTCAGTTACAGAGGAGGAGATATACATATCCGTATTGCCTAGCTTGGCTTCCACGCCAAGTAGAGTCCCATCCGGACACAGGACGAAGTCTTCAATCTCGTATCTTCATAGTCCAACAGTCCGGTCAAAGGATATAGTCCGGCTGTCTGGAGACCCCCTAAGCTAGGACTCCCTCAGTAGCCCCTGAACCAGGCTTCAATGATGATGAGTCCGGCGCGCAGTATTGTCTTCGACATTGCAAGGCGGGTTCCTCCTCCGAATACACCACGGAAGAGTTTGAATACAAGGATTGTGTCCGACCCTGCAAAATAAGTTCCATATACCACCGTAGAGAGAATAATATTTCCACAAATCTAATCTGCTGACAAGTTTTGGCAGCATGACATCATGCCATGGCCCGGTAATTATTCGAACCATTTTTCTTTAGCCAGCCCCGCATATGACGCGAGGCGGTTTCTTGACACATCTTGTCAAAGCAGAGATCGTGTTCCCTTTATTACGGGATTCTCATTAATACGGACGTGGGTAACCAAACCGTGCCTAGGACTCCTGGATTTTAGGCAAGTCCCAAACGGCCACGAGGAGGACACTTGATATTCACCCTCTTTACAAAGGGACAAGGCTTTTACTTTTTTCCCTCCCGTGCTCAATCGAATCCTCCCCCCGCCTCGAGTTGTAACACCCAAAGCCAAGGTCAGGTGCTTCGGACCTTCAATCATGTCCGGATCCAGCCTTCAAGGCCGGTGGATGTCTTCCTCCGTCACGGAGGAGGACATCAAGAAGTTGAGGGAGGCCAGATATCTGACCGCCAAAATTTCGCATAGGCTGCCCGCCCGAGGGCAGGTCGTCCCTTCTCCCGAACCCAACGAGAGCGTTGTGTTCGTCTCCCACTTCCTTCAAGGACTAGGCCTCACTCTGTATCCCTTTGTTAGGAGTCTTATGTTCTATTATGGGCAGGATTTTCACGATCTGGCCTCGGACTCCCTTCTTCACATCTCGTCATTTATTGTCATTTGTGAGGCCTTCCTCCGCATTACCCCTCACTTCGGCTTGTGGCTCAAGACCTTCGATGTGAAACCGAAGATGGTCGAGGGGCAGTACGCAGCGTGCGGAGGTGCTCTAACAAGAAAAATTGATGGTGCTCCATGGCCAAAGGGTTCCTTTCCAGAGGTGTCCGGATTGTGCCAGCGGGAGTGGTTTTACCTCACAGCTCCCTGAAGTACCAAGTGGGTAGCTGCCCCCACCTTCCGCTCGGGCCCTCCACCACAACTAACGTCATGGATGAGCAGGGGGCTGAGCTGGGGTCCAGCCAAGGACGTGTTAATACTGCAGAGCCGTATCCGAGATCTCTTCGAGGGAGATTTCAGTCTGGTTATGGTAATGCAAGTTATGCTATTTCATCGAGTCCAGCCTTGCAAACGCCGGTCCCTCCGCATGTGGGAGTTCAACCCGGAAGGACCGCGCACTATTCAGAATTTCCTTGGCATGACGCATGAGGAGATGTACAAATTGTTCTTCGGACCCCAAATAGAGTGTCCGGACACTACCGAGGACGTGGGCCTGAGCAGCAACCGCACCGCTGCCCCAATAAGTAATCCCATGGCCGAACACACTGTCTATTTATTTATCATGACATCAGTCTGAAGAATCTCTCTTTGACAAGGACTGGATAACAAAGGCGAAGATGATCCGGTGTTCGGCCCACTTCCTGAAGGCTTGGACAATCCGGTGCTGGAAAATATGCTCGAGCCAGTACCTTGTCCGGTGCCCTCAAAGGAAGATGAAGGGGGGAATAAAGAGGGAGAAAGCGGGCCTACATTGCTACCTATTCCAACCGAGGTAATGAGCACCTCTGCGAGGGAGGATAACCAAGGGGAAGAATCTGACATTCTCTCTCCCCGAGGAATGAAGAGGACTACCTCTGAAGATCCAGAAACCAAGGTTTCCAAACGGGAGAAGAAATCTCCACTAGAGGGTCCTGCCTCAGAGGGTGTTCTTGCCGCACAATGTCCGCGCGGGGATCAGCCCTCTAACGAGCTGTAAGTAATCAAAATGTACTTGATAGTGCAGATATCCTACCTTACTTCTGAGGAAAATAACCGAAGCATTTATCTTGCAGTTCGGATCTTAGCCCTTCTCAGCAGAGCTCGTCTTCGGGGGATCTTCTTCCAGAGATGATGGAGAGTGAAACGCCTCCCCCTGCCACACCGCCTCATGAGGCGGGCGACCCCGAGGTGTCATCGCGAAGGGTTTCTCCTGATCCAGCGAGGCCAGAAGGTAATCCTATGGCCACCCGAAGTCCCCAGTATCCGGCTCTTGAAGAGAGCAATCAAAAGAGTCCGGCACCATCTGGTATGCGGTCGGACGTACTGAGGGATCTGCTAGAGCGAGTGACTACCTCAGAAGAGCACCGTACGTTGATGAGTACGGTGATTGAAAGGATTTCGTCCGCCGAAAGCGGGCTGCATGAAGCCTTTATGAGTCTACTGACGGGTTTTGAGGTACGTGAAATGATGTACATTTTTGATAGTACCGCACATTTTTAGGTGTGCCCTGTGTAGATAGTAGCCCCTGAGACTCTGGTTGTCGTCGAGAACGGCGGCAAATAGAGGATCGTAGTCCCAGGTAATAACCAGACCGCCTTTATGTGCAGGTGGTTGAAGCTCCGGTGGCTAGCCGGACTGATGGGGTTGCCGAACTAAAGCAGCAACTGGATGCGGCAGATGCCGACATCGTGCTTGTTAACAAGCGGCTTGACGAGGCAGAGGGTAGGTGATTTTTCTGGTGAATGTCACAAAGTAAGAGCAGCCTGATGCCAGTATCTTTAATATGTTGTGACTGCAGATGGAGCTGCCACCGTGGAGACCCTTCGGGCGGAGCTTGCCCGAGCCAAGGAGTAAGCAAGTAGTAGTAATGCGGCCGCTTTAAAGGCGGCCGAAGAGTTAAGGGCCAAACAGGTCGCACATTGCGGGAGCAAAGAAAAAATTGCAAAGATGGCCGTGGAGTTAAAAGATGCTGCTGACCGTTACCGACTTCTTGAAGAAGAAAACCGGGTGAAGGCGACGGACCTGGAGAAGGCCTGGGTGGCTGCCAAGGAGGCCCGCTCCAAAATTAGAGCGACGAAGGAGGAGTTGAGTCAAGCTACAGATATCATTTCTGGGAAGCCCTTCTTGTTGCGGACGAAGTTCGGAGATCTGAAATATGCTCCTCTGGACCGGCTATGGAATTCTGCGGATGAGTACATGGATTTGGCTGCAAGTGCTGCAGATGCGACTGAGTACTTCAAGGATCAGAAAGGTCCTGAAGTGGAGAAGCTGTTCTGGTCACAGTTTCACGCTCCAGTCCGTCCTCTGTTGCTGAATGAGCGATTGACCGGTTGGGCCGAGCTCCATAGATTATCCGGACTGGCCATGAGGTTCGTTGTGGATCATTTGTGGCCAGGAGGGCCAAGGCCGAATAGCTACTTTAGCTTAGTGCAACAATTTCTTGGCACTGTGCCACAGATCAATGCTGTAAAGAGGTCGGCGTGCATAGAGGGCTCGCAGATGGCCCTTGCCCGTGTCAAAACATACTGGGCGGAGATGGATGCCACCACTGTTGCGGCACAGGGTTCGGCCATAGGCTGAGTGGCTGCCGAGCACTACTTTGAAGAAGTTCTTGAAGGCGCTCATTCGATAGAGGCTCAGTGCTCGAAGAATATTATGTTTGAATGACATGTATTCCCAATGTAAAAACAATGTTTTATTGAATTTATCAAGGCTGTATTTATACTTTTGCCCAAAAGAGCTATGATACCTCATGTGCGGCCGTTTATGTATATATGTATATAACCTGAAAGATTGCAGTCGTCGGCTTCAGCCCCCACGCATATAATGCAGGGGTGTTCGCAGAAGACGCATGTTCACACTTGATCCAATGTCTTGGTCCATTAAGGAGGTGATAGCGCAGCGAACTAGGCAACCGGACTATAATGCTTTAACACTTTCACTCAGCTAGAGGAGTTTGATAGTGGGGATACTATATAGCCCCTGGTGGCTCCGCACTCATTCGAATTGGGGTGCGTACATGCTTGGCCGGGAAATGGCCCTTCGTTAAAGCGGAGGAATCCCGAAGATTCCGCTAGGTCATCGAGTGGTTGACCAGTCTCACGCTATATCATGACAGTCAGTTTTCGGCTTTCTCTACTGAGGTGCTCGTCCGGATGAACCAGGGCACAATCGCAGTAGTTCTCCTGGTGCCGCCTTAGCCGATAGAGCGGAACGTAAGGAAGCAAAACACAGGAGCCGGACAAACCCAACATTTGGCAAAAGACATGATTCGGAGCTGATGCATATAAGGCCAAACTCGCGACGCCGAACACTCCCTAAGGTACGTGCAATATTCTGACGTGGACACATGCCAATACGGCAGCATCCTTTTCAATTTTACTGGGAATCCGAGGGATGTGCATCAACAAGAGACAGTAAAAAAGGTTTACGCAGGGTCTTAATCTAAAAAGAATCCTTGGAATGGGTCCCTGTTGCATGTCTGTGCATGTGTCTCCGTTGTGCCGTATTCTGGACGGGTGTAGCACGATGGTCATCTGAAAAAGAGAGGAACTTAATTGAAAAGTTGCCGTGCAAAAGGTAAGTTATATTAAATGAATAATATATAGTTCAAAATGAGTAAAGTTGAGCCTAATTGCCACTTGTGCGCGTGCGTTGAGCCCCTTGCACTGTAATAGGGGTATAGCCAGCAAACCTGTATCAATTACATTCAGCTGCACCGGACTCGTCCAACTGTGTCCGTGGTCTTAACGACCTGTCAAATGCTTTAGTTGGTGAGGCCGTTTAGTGTGCGGCTGCCAAGGCAGCCGCACGGTCTTCCGCATGCAAGGAGCGCTCAATATTTCCATTTACTTTAATGATGCCACGTGGACCGGGCATCTTAAGCATGAGGGAAGCGTAATGCGGTATTGCATTAAAGCAAGCGAAAGCTTCACGTCTGAGTAGTGCTTGATAGCCACTTTGTAACAGAGCGATGTGGAAGGTTAAATTTTTGCTGCGGAAGTTATCGGGGAAGCCGAATATAACCTCTAGTAGCAGGGAGCCCGTGCAATGGGCTTCTGGGCCTGTCGTTACTCCTTTAAAGGTAGTATTGCTATGGCTAATTTTTGTTTGGTCTATCCCCATGTTGCAGCTGTGTCCTGATATATCAGGTTTAAACTGCTGCCGCCGTCCATCAGGACTCGTGTGAAGTGGTATCCGTCAATTATTGGGTCCAATACCAAGGCAGCCCATCCTGCGCGCCGGATACTTGCCGGGTAATCCCGATGGTCAAAGGTGATCGGTTGGGACGACCTATAGCAGAACTCCGCGGTGATAGGCCCTGGGGCATGTGTCTCTGTGAGTGCCGCTCTGTTTCTCCCCTTTATCACGTGTAACACGTTGACTGTTTTGACTTCTGGTGGGAATTTCTTCTGTTCCCCAGTGCTTTGCTTGCGAGGCTCGTCCTCGTATTCGCTTGGTGTATCCTGCCCCTTATTTTCGGCGGTGAGCTTGCCGGACTGCTTGAAGACCCAACATTCTCTATGGGTATGATTTGCAGGTTTATCGGGGGTGCTATGGATCTGACATATTTGGTCCAGAATCTTGTTTAGGCTGGACAGTTCGTCTCTGTTGCCTATGGAGGGTGGCTTTTGCTGACCTCGCTGAGAGCTTCTGAATCCAGCATTTACCACCATGCTCTTCGGGCTGTCTTCTTTATTCCGGCGTTTGT
Organism: Triticum dicoccoides; assembly: GCF_002162155.2. Taxonomy (NCBI): domain Eukaryota; kingdom Viridiplantae; phylum Streptophyta; class Magnoliopsida; order Poales; family Poaceae; genus Triticum; species Triticum dicoccoides. The sequence continues at coordinate 131,179,360 of NC_041384.1, read as the reverse complement.
TTATGCTGCGTCGTGATTTCCCATTTCTGTCCCTGACTTCGGATGTACTTGGGTCACTGGTGCTGCATCGGGCTAACCAGTTGTTCTCGCCTGCGCAAAAGCGGGTCATGAGGCTTATTAATGCTGCCATTGTTCTCGGCTTTTCTTGGCCGAGGTGTCTGGCAAGCCATTCGTCTCGAACGCTGTGCTTGAAAGCTGCTAAGGCTTCGGCGTCCGGACAGTCGACTATTTGGTTCTTTTTAGTGAGGAACCTGCTCCAAAGCTTTCGGGCTGACTCTCCGGGCTGTTGAGTTATATGACTTAAATCGTCTGCATCTGGTGGTCAGACATAGGTCCCTTAAAAATTTGCCCGAAAGGCGTCTTTGAGCACTTCCCAGCTTCCAATGGAGTTTTTGGGGAGGCTTTTAAGCCAGAGCCGAGCTGGCCCTTTGAGCTTGAGGGGTAAGTACTTGATGGCGTGGAGATCGTCTCCTCGAGCCATGTGGATATGGAGGATGTAGTCCTCAATCCAGACCCCAGGGTCTGTCGTTCCATCGTACGCCTCTATGTTTACGGGTTTGAATCTCTCTGGAAATTCATGGTCCAGCACCTCATCGGTGAAACATAGGGGGTGTGCGGCACCCCTGTATTTGGGTGTAACGTGGTGTTTGGATGTTTGTTGTGTTGCATTTCATGCTGGAGCGCGCTCGGGTGGCCCGTATATGGATCTGGTTGCGCCGTCCTTTTGATGCGAGCCCTTGCGTGGATCGCGTACTGGCTTATGTGCGGTGTCGTTTGCCGCTCTATGTTGGTCACGAGGTCGTCTCTCCGACCGGATGGCCGTTTTGTTTTTTAATTGCGGGGGATCTAAGGCCTCCTCATCGAATCCAGGTAGCAACTTTCGCTTCGGGTAGCTCTTGGTGTGGCGATTACCGCCGTACTTCGCTGCAGTGTTGAGTACTTCACTCCATCTGATTCTGAGTGTTTCTTGTGCAGTCCTGAGCCTTTGCTTCTGCTTTTTCAGACTCCTCGCAGTGGCAACCAGCCTTTGATGGGCATTCTGTTGCTCCGGGTGCCTATCCAGTGTGATGTCATCCGGACTGTTATCTTCAACGGGGTCGGGTAGTTCGGTTTGATTCTCCGTGTTGCCCTAGTAGGGCGATGGTTCACCCTAGTCTATCGCTGGGTCTATATGATCATTGTTTCTGCTGAGGCGGGATTTGGAGCGGCGCTTAGGCCGCCGCTTTGACTGCTTCTCGAGGGAACAACCCTTCGCTGTGTCCTTCCGTTCCTCATCGTCGTTTTCTTTGGGTGTGTCCACCATGTATACATCATATGATGAAGTGGGCGTCTAGTGCCCTGTTTGCAGTGGTTCCTGTTCATCTCCTACATCGTCGTCCATACCGTCGATGTCTTCGGAGTCGAAGTCGAGCATGTCGGTCAAATTGTCAACAGTGGCTACTAAGTGGGTGGTGGGTGGGCAGCGAATTTCTTCGTCATCCGCATCCCAATCCTGCCAAATATAGTTCGGCCTGGACTCTCCTGACAGGGAGAGAGACCTTAATGAGTTCAGTATGTCGCCGAAGGGTGAGTGCTGAAAGATATCCGCGGAGGTGAACTCCATGATCGGCTCCCAATCAGATTTGATAGACATGGGCGCAGGCGGTTCGGAGTCCGTGGCCGGGGAAGAACCCGGTAGTTCGGCGTCACGGCTGCCATGAAGGGTAAGGTCGATATTCGGTTCGATCACCGTTGAGAATACGGCCTCCGTGGCGGGGTCTATCCACCCGTCCATGGATGGCGCAGTTGGCTCCGATTTGACGGTCGGAGTGGTTGCCGGTGTGGTCTCCTGAACACTGTTTGATGGTAGAGCTAAATCATGCTCATCATGACCGTGCGGCGCACTCGGCAGGGGCTCAAATCCATCGAAGATCAAGTCTCCGCGGATATCGGTCGTGTAGTTTAGGCTTCCAAACTTGACCTGGTGGCCAGGGGCGTAACTCTCAATCTGCTCCAGATGGCCAAGCGAGTTGGCCCGCAGTGCGAGGCCGCCGAATACAAAGATCTGTCCCAGGAGAAAAGTCTCACCCTGGACAGCATCGCTATCGATGATCGAAGGAGCCATCAAGACTAACGGTGACGACACAAAGGAACTCTCAATGAAAGCACCAATGTTGGTGTCAAAACCGGCGGATCTTGGGTAAGGGGTCCCGAACTGTGCGTCTAAGGCGGATGGTAACAGGAGGCAGGGGACATGATGTTTTACCCAGGTTCGGGCCCTCTTGATGGAGGTAAAACCCTACGTCCTGCTTGATTATTCTTGATAATATGAGTAGTACAAGAGTTGATCTACCACGAGATCGGAGAGGCTAAACCCTAAAAGCTAGCCTATGGTATGATTGTAATGTTGTCCTACGGACTAAAACCCTCCAGTTTATATAGACACCGGAGGGGGCTAGGGTTACACAAGGTCGGTTACAAAGGAGGAGATATACATATCCGTATTGCCTAGCTTGCCTTCCACGCCAAGTAGAGTCCCATCCGGACACGGGACGAAGTCTTCAATCTCGTATCTTCATAGTCCAATAGTCCGGTCAAAGGATATAGTCCGGCTGTCCGGAGACCCCCTAATCTAGGACTCCCTCAGGCGCAGAAGCCAAGAAGTCCAACATTTATGGTGCCGGACACTACTTGACAAACATTCAAAATTTGGAGAAGAACCCGCCTTGCAATGTCGAAGACAATACTGCCTGTCGGACTTGACGTCATTGAAGCCTGGTTCGAGGGCTACTGAGGGAGTCCTGGATTAGGGGGTCTCCGGACAGCTGGACTATATCCTTTGGCCGGACTGTTGGACTATGAAGATACAAGATTGAAGACTTCGTCTCGTGTCCGGAGGGGACTTTTACTTGGCGTAGAAGGCAAGCTAGGCAATACGGATATGTATATCTCCTCCTTTGTAACTGACCATGTGTAACCCTAGCCCCCTCCGATGTCTATATAAACCGGAGGGTTTTAGTCCGTAGGACAACAACAATCATACCATAGGTTAGCTTCTAGGGTTTAGCCTCTTCGATCTCGTGGTAGATCAACTCTTGTACTACTCACATTATCAAGAACAATCAAGAAGGACGTAGGGTATTACCTCCATCGAGAGGGCTCGAACCTGGGTAAACATCGTGTCCCCTACCTCCTGTTACCATCCGCCTTAGACGCACAGTTCGGGACCCCCTACCCGAGATCCGCCGGTTTTGACACCGACACCAGGCGATAAGCTTGTACACTGTATATCTTTCCACCTCCTGTGTGCCACTGTGACAACCCCTTTTTTCTATCAAAGGAGGCCCGAGGCGTACTGGAGAGGGATTCGGCTTTTTGGACTACACAGACACCATAGCTAGTTCAGGAGCTCTAGAACACTCAAATACACACCAAAGCAGGACTAGGGTATTACGCATCCTCGCGGCCCGAACCTGGGTAAAAGATCTTTGTGCTGACTCCTAAACCCGCTCTTTTCACAACCCCGTGCTTGCCAACCGTAGAAGGGATTCCAGTGATCCCATAGGGGGCTCAGTTGTGAAAATCTAGTTTAGCAGTTAGTTAGCAGTTCTTCTTCACCATGGCTCCCAACAAGAAGACGATCACGGCGATCGGTTCATCTGGAGCCGAACGGCCCATGCCAGTGCGGGTGGGCGATGGGGTGGTTGCGGATGGAAACCGAGGCGCAGCCCGTGAACACCCACGTCGCTCTAGCAGCTGAAGCCTGGCGAGCGGCGTCGTTCATGCACAAGACGACGAGTCGCGGGCCACCAAGTCCAAAGACGGAGCCGGGCCCCCCGCTGGTGGCGCGGGGCCCTCCAAGGGCGGCGTCGTTCCACATACGGGCGGCGCGGCGACCTCTAAGACACCCATGCTGGCGCCTATAGCACGCTCCTCCTAGGTTGTGCATGACGAATAGTGTCACCACGCTGATGACCCCGGGCGCCACCGCGGGAAGAGTCATGTGCATCGTTCATGGGACGCAGAAGACCAGCACGCTCACCGAGGCGCTGGCAAAGATGGTGTGCAGCCGCAGGGCCGTGATAGAGCTCCTTCTAACGTGGTTAGAAGTCGGAGCGCATCACGGTCCATGCAGGTTTCGCCGCCGCCCATGCCGACAGAGGCCTTAGCGCGCGCACAGTTTCTCCTCGACTGCCCTCCTGCTATGGAGAAGCTCAATGAGTGGAGAGCCACCATCTGGAGCCTCGTCGGCATCGCCAACAAGGACGAGCTGCGACCAGCGGGGCCCTTGGGCCGGCGCTCCATCGAAGTGCCACAGGCCAGTGGTGGAAGGACCGGAGGCGCTGCAGCCACAGTGGATTTTCCTCCTCCTCGCTAGTTACCGCGGGCGCGGTCCATCGTGATGATGCTTATGATAACATTTCCATAGCGTCGTCCGACCCACAGACCCACCGCGATCAATGCCAAGTTCTTCGAGAGCGAGCCCATGAAGACGCTCAAACCACCATCGAGCGCCGGCGCGAGGCACGCCACCAATCAGATATGCAAGCAGGACCCACTACAGACCACCTAACACCGTGAGGCCCTGGGGGCTTACCTTATGAGGTTGGATGTCCAGCCTTTTCCCGCGAGCTGCGGTAGTTCCAGTGGCCCACACATCGCATGTTCAAGCCTAACGTTGGTGAAAAGTACAACAACAAGACTCACTCGTCAGAGTTCCTCAGCATATACACCATTGCGATGCGAGCTGCCGGAGCTCGCGATGAAAACGTGCTTGCCAATTACTTCCTATTGGCACTTAAGCCCAATGTTATGTCATGGTTGATGCACTTGCCAGTAGATTCTATTTCTTCCTGGTCGGATTTGTGCCATGAGTTTGTTGGCGCCTTTACGAGAGGCCACCAAGCTCATGGCCAGGCAAGCGACTTGCATGTCATCCCCTAGAAAGAAGGCAAAAGCCTACACAAGTACATCCAGAGATTCAGCCGAGTGCAGTACAGCATCCGAACGTTCACCCCGCCGCTATCATCAGCACATTCCATCAGAATGTGTGAACCCGCAAAATGCCTGAAGAAATGGCGATGAACAAGGTGAAGGATGTGGTAAAGCTCTACGTTCTGGCCGATAGGTGTGCTCGGGCTGAGGAAGGAAGGAAGTACCTCGGCGAAGACGCGATGTGGAAACCGACTCCTCCGACGAAGACGCTGTCGCCCCGGCAAAGAAGGGCCGGCACCGCAATAGGAAGCGCAAGGGCAAGGCCGTGCTTGCCGTCGAGGGATCCGACGACACTAGCGCCGCCAAGAAGGCCAAGGCAGACGACGCTGGCAAGGAGATTGCCGGGTGTGACGCCTGCCGGGCCTTGGCGGCTGCCGACAAGCCAGGAGGCTCTGACAAGCAGTACTTCAAGATCCATCGCACCATGGGCCACGACCTCCAGAACTACCGACAAGTTGAGCTGCTTACTGAGAAGCAAAAAGCTGAGTATGAGAGGCGGGACAAGGAGAAGGGTCAGGATGGTGCTGAGGGATCCGGCAAGAAACGTGGCGGCCAAGGAGGCCACCACGGCAAGGATAACCAGCAAGAGAGGCTCGCTCGGGGCCGCGACAAGAAGCAAGAAGACGATGATCATGACGAAGACGACGAGTCCGGCGAGCCAGAGTTCCAGAAGGCTACGGAGGCCATGTGCATCGATGGTGGCGCCTCTCTGCATACTTCTCACCGCCAGCTCAAGTAGTGGGCGCGTGAGATCACAGCAGCAGGACCATCGTTCGATGCCCGGAAGCCCCTGAAGTGGTCCATCACACCTATCATTTTTGACACCGAGGACCACCCTGATCGCACAACTGCGGTCAGGTGTTTGTCATTGTTGGTTTTGCCAACAATACGCAACCTCAAGGTGACAAAAATGCTAGTCGACGGCGGGGCCGGCCTGAACTTGATCTCGCCTGTTGTGATCAAAACGCTGCAGATTCCTGATGGAGACCTCAAGGAGACGGGCACATTTCAAGGGTTCAATCTAGGAAGAAGCTAGTCAAAGGGTAAGGTTACGCCACCCGTTACATTCGGAGGCGAGCTGAACTATAGGATGGAGAGGATTGTCTTTGATGTTGCCGAGATCCCCTTGCCCTACAACGGGATCCTCGGTCGTCCAGCATTGGCCAAGTTTATGGCGGTGTCACATTACGCCTACAACACACTGAAGATGCCTGGGACGATGACCATCATCACCGTCCCCTACGACAAGAAGGATGTGCTGATCTGCGCTGACAAACTCTATCAGGAGGCAGTTGTAGCAACTGCCACCAAGGCACTTGCTCCTGCCACTGAAGCCCCAGGAGGGAAGAAGACCGGCAAGACCTCTCGCACCCACTTTGGCAAGCGCACCTCTTCGAAGTGTAGTGCTCCCGTCGAGGACGTGCCAGAGAGCTCCACCGGCAAGAGCAAGAAATCCAGAGCTACGCCACTAGAGACCAAGAAGGTGTCCGTCAAGGAGAATGGCACGGGAGGGGCTTTTACCATAAGCTCCACCCTCGACAGCAAATAGGAAGGCGCGCTCGTCACCTTCCTGCGGGCGAAGTTCGATGTGTTTGCGTGGAAAGCATCTGACATCCCCGGCGTTCCCAGGGAGGTGATTGAGCACCATCTTGATGTATGCCCTCATGCGCGACCCATCGAGCTTAAGGTCAGGAAGCAAGCTTTGGAAGGTCAAGAGTTTATAATAGAGGAGATCAGGAAATTGCAAGCGGCAGGCTTGGTGATAGGAGTACTCCACCCAACGTGGTTGGACAATCCGGTGGTAGTGTGCAAGGCAAATGGGAAGTGGAGATTGTGTATTGACTACACAGACATCAATAAGGCTTGCCCAAAGGATCCTTTCCTGTTGCCGCGCATCGACCAGATTGTAGACTCCACAGCCGGGTGTGACCTATTATCATTCCTTGACGCTTACTCAGGATACCACCAGATCTTCATGACGAGAGAAGACGAAGAGAAGATAGCATTCATCACCCCATGTGGTACATATTGTTTTATACGGATGCCTTTCAGGTTGAAGAGTGCTGGCTCGACGTTTGCGAGAGCAGTCCAAATTGGTTTTGAGCCTCAGCTGCATAGAAATATGGAAGCTTATATGGATGACATAGTGGTCAAAACCAAGGACAGAGCAACGCTCATACAAGATTTAGAAGAGACGTTTGCAAACTTGCGCAATATCAACCTCAATCTGAACCTTGAGAAGTGTGTCTTCGGTGTTCTGTCCGGCAAGCTTCTCGGGTTCTTCGTGTCCCAGCGTGGGATCGAGGCGAATCCAAACAAGATCAAGGCCATTGAGCAGATTGAGGCACCCAGGCAGATCAAGGATGTGTGTCGGCTTGCTGGCTGCGTTGCCGCCATGAGCAGATTCATTTCCAAGTCTGCCAAGCGCGCCCTTCCCTTTTGCAAAATTTTGAAAAAGGCGGGCCCAATGGAATGGACCCTAGAGGCCGAAGCAGCACTACAAGATTTGAAGAAATACCTCTCCTCTACGCCAATACTAGTTGCACCTAAACCACAAGCGCCATTGCTGCTATACCTACCGGCAACAAATCAAGTGGTTAGTGTTACGCTAGTGGCACAGAGAGATGTCGATGCAGAAGTGATAGCAACAACTGAACTTGGTGCCACTGGGGCAAAAGCGACGCAACCAAATGGAGTGGTGCCAAAGAAGAAGATGATGCAGCACCCGGTCTACTTTGTTAGCTCCCTCTTGCAGGGGGCTAGATCAAGGTACTCCGGTGTGCAGAAATTGCTCTTCGGCCTCCTTATGGCCTCAAGGAAGCTGCGCCATTACTTCCAAGCACACAAAATCACTGTCGTCACTCACCTCCCGTTGCAACGGATATTGCATAATCCAAGACGCAACCGGGAGGATTGTGGAATGGGCCTTGGAACTGTTGAGCTTTGGTTTGAAGTTTGAAAGCACTTCAACAATCTAGAGTAGAGTCTTGGCAGAGTTCATTGCAGAATGGACCTCAAGGCCTGACGAAGAGATCCAGGAGACCACTCTCCCTGGCAAGGAAACGAGTCGTAACTGGATTATGTACTTTGACGTGGCTTTCTTGCTGCAAGGCGCCGGTGCTGGTGTGCTGCTCGTCGCACCCATCGGAGAGCGCATCAAGTATGTAGTCCAGATGCACTTTCCCAGGGACATGTCGACGAACAACACTGCCGAGTATGAGGGACTGCTTACTTGTCTCAGGATCGCAGCAGACCTTGGAATCAAGAAACTCATCGTCAGGGGTGATTCACAGCTTGTCGTCAAGCAAGTCAACAAGGATTACCAAAGTCCGTTGATGGAGGCCTACGTAGATGAAGTGAGGAAGCTGGAGGAGCGTTTTGATGGTATACAAGTGGAGCATGTTCCCCGAGTGGAGAACGACATCGCCGACTACTTGTCGAAATGCGCTGCCCTCAAACTACCTGTGGAACCAGGTACTTTTGTGCTTCGATTAACTCAACCATCCGTTGAACCATCAACATAGCAGAACAAGCGGAGAAAATCAGGACCCGACAAGTACTTTCCCGCCTAGCTCCCCGGAGCCGCTGGCAAAGATGTTGCCGGAGACACTAAGCCTGTCGTGGGGCAACAGACTCCGGCAGAGCGTCAATCCCTGGCCATAGAAGCAACTGCTCCCATGGCAGAAGCGATGCCTTTATTCCTTGCCGTCGAGCCTCAGGCTCCGGCATGTGCGCAACATACCGTTTGATTTCTCCAAACAGGGAAGCTTCCTGAGGAGCAGGAAAAAATAGAGAAAGTAGCCCGTCGGTCTGCCATGTATCAGTTCATTCACGATGTTCTGTACAGAAAAATGCCGAATGGTGTGAAATTGAAGTGCATTCCCCGAGGGTAAGGACCGGAGTTATTGGCAGAGATACACGGAGGCATATGTGGCTCCCACATAGGGTCGAGAGCCCTTGCCGGCAAGGCATTCCGGCAAGGTTTCTTCTGGCCCACAGCCCTCCAGGATGCAATGATGCTAGTAACCAAGTGTGAATCATGCCAGTTCCATTCAAAGAAGCTTCATCAACCAGCTCAAGCTCTCCAAACAATCCCTTTCCTGGCCATTCTCGGTCTGGGGGCTCGACATAGTGGGCCCCTTTCCCCGTGTCATCGAGGGCTTTGAGTACTTGTACGTCGCAATCGACAAGTTCACAAAGTGGCCGAAGGTGGAAGCAGTGAGAAAGGTGACAGGACAATCAGCCGTCAAATTCTTCAAGGGGCTAATCTGCCATTTTGGTGTGCCAAATAGAGTCATCACCGACAATGGCACGCAGTTCACAAGCCGCACCTTCATGCAGTACATCCAAGACCTCGGCAGCAAGGTCTGTTTTGCCTCCGTTGCACATCCACGGGGCAATGGCCAAGCTGAGAGGGAAAATGCTGAAGTGCTACGAGGCCTCCAGACAAAGACTTTTGACAGGCTGCACAAGTGCGGAAGACGTTGGATCGATGAATTGCCAACGGTTCTTTGGTCAATCAGAACGACACCAAATCGAGCCACCGGCCAGACACCCTTCTCCCTCGTTTACTGGGCAGAAGCAGTTCTCCCCACAAAACTCACATACGGGTCACCCCGAGTGCTCACTTATGATGAGCTTGAGCAAGAGCAATTGCGGCAAGATGACGCAACGCTCCTTGAGGAAGATCGTCTTCAGGCGACTGTGCGAGCAACGCACTACCAGCAAGCCTTGCACCGCTATCATAGCTGTAAGATTCATGCTTGAAGCTTTGAGGAAGGCGACCTTGTTCTTCGGCGCGTTCAGTCGGCCAAGAATTCCAACAAGTTAACGCCGAAGTTGGAAGGCCCTTATCGGGTAATACAAGTCACCAGGCCCGGCGCAGTCTGCCTGGAGACCGAAGATGGTATTCCAGTGAGCAACTCCTGGAACATCGAACATCTTCGCAAGTTTTACCCATAAGGTGCGGTTGCCAGGCCTCCTAGCAAGCCATCTTTTGTACAAGCCTTGCCGACAAGGCATGTAACCCTTTGTACAATGCCAGGCGCAGACCCTAAGCATAAATAAATGAAGTGCTGGCACCCTAAGTTCTAGCATGCATGCTAGATTGAGTCTCTCCCTCGGTTAGGGTTGATAGTGCTTAGCAGCGACTAACCCCTAGCCTATGAGGTCGAGTGTGCGTCTTTCTATTCTTTCCTGTCCTTTTTAGGTTCGTAGGGTGCATGAACATCTCTGGTGGGCTGTTTGGAGGAAAGAGGAAAGACCGACACCCTGACCCCGGCAAGCCAAGGTTGCCGGGGGCTGCAGACACAAAGGTCCGACCACGGCGAGCCAAGGTCGCCAGGGGCTGCTGATCTAGATAAGTTTTTTTATCCCCTGATATGCATTCCCGTATGAAATTGGGACGTATGAAACCTCATTTATTCCTAGACCACCGTGCTCCCCTTTTCCTGTGCCCAAGAACTATTCCCTGGGCCGGAACTTGGTCGTAGTTGCGGTGACAAGGGAGCAAATGAAGGGCCTAAACCTACTTCGCCCCTGCCTCTGCCGAGAGCGTGAGAATGGTTGTGAATGAAGTAAGGGGACGGTAAGGCCTATTGCCGGGTGACAATGTTTATCTTAAATATAACAAGGATTCATCCCTTGGCATGGGCCTCGCTCATGCACAAAAAACCCGGCAAGCACCCTTTTTCATTAATACGTTCCAAACGGGTACAGTTCATACGGAATGCAAACATGAGCAAGGGGATTACAAGATTTAATTCTTACAAAGGCCCGTAGGCTTAAAAACTGAAAATAAATAAGGTGCCCATAATCCCTTTCTTGTCCCTTTCCTCAGGCAATGGAACAAGATGGCGGGAGGGCAAAAAGAGCGCCTAGGTGAGGCACGAGCAGCAGAAGACACCAAGAGAACACCTTGGTGGCCGCCCAGAAGAGGGCTGGTGACGATGGTGCTGGGAGAAGGGCCGAAAGATGAGGCAGTGGGTCGCAAATATGAGATAAAGGCGTCGGTGCCATCGTACTCCGACTTGACGGCCTGCCACCCGCCTTCTTTGTCTTCTCCGGCCTTCCCACGCCAGCCGCCCAAGGAGCCGACCCCGAGAAGTTCAAGGAGCTGGCGATGCAGATGATGGTAATGCTGGCGTCGCCTAAGGACGGTGTGTCTGACGCCTAGTCGGACCCGTCATCCTCCCGCCCGCTACCCTCGTCGTCGTTGTCGCTGTCCTCCTCGTCACTCTCACTCGAGGAGGAATCTTCATCATCGGAGGAGCTCTCCACGCAGCACTTTAGGCGAGTTCCCATGTCCCCAAAGACCTTGACGGAGAGCAGGCCGTTCTCCATTAATTTGAAGTAGAGAATGAGCCCCTCCATCAGGCTGTGGACGCGAGCAAAGGTCTTCCATCCGCGACGGAGATACATGACATGAGGGGCAGGGAAGTCGACATCAACCCGCGTGCCACTATTCCTGTAGCCCCTCATGTGCAAGCTCAGGGTCTGTGGCGGGTCGAGCTCCATCTCCCGAGCAAATGGAGTGGGAAGACGATGACGGTGGCGCATCGGGTGCAGCCTGATGAAGAATTCACGAGGCTGGTCCCCGACATGGCCCTCAGTTGGGGGAGGGGCCGCTGGCGGAGGCGAGGCCGGTGCACCACCCCGTCCCCATCTTCCCCGAGCGCCACGGCGACCTCGCCCTCGCCCCCTCCCCCTTCCTCTCGTGGCCGGCTCCTCCGCCACAAGATCTTGGGGAGGAGGGGCGCGCTGTCGAGCAACGACCCTCGCCGCCACCGTAGAAGTACCGACACGCCCTCCCACCATAGCAGAAGAAAGGAAGGAGCCAAGATGGGAAGAGATGGATGATGAAGGATTGAGGGGTGCCACCCTACTCCTCCCCTTCTTATAAAGGGGAGGGATCAGGGCTCGGGCGCCCCGCTCAAACAATCCGGCCAATCGGGGGCGCAAGGAATCAGGACCGACCCGCTGCCCCAATCAGCGGTGCCTGGCCCCCCGCCCCGGCGTAGAAACCCGCGCCTTCTGCGTCCGCCGCGTGCCCTTCCCGACGCCTGGAGAGCACGTGGTGAACGAGTCAGGACCCGGATGGCAAGTGGAACGGCCATTTCGCACCCCGTGATCGGGGGGGGGGGGCATGGGAATCATAATGGCCACGACCCAGGTCCACTTAGTAAATGAGCCGCGCCTCTACAACTCCCTTTATTTTAGGAGGGAAACGCGGACCGCCTCTTTACTATTAGACCTATGAAATGACGCGGGCAGGTCGCGATCGCCCCACGCACGACCCCCACGTCACGCATTCAACACGAGTCATGGGGAAGCGTGACGGACGAGAAAGTTACTGCGGTAAAAAGAATTCGGCCCCGCCTGCCCGTGCACCATTCTGGGCCCAGCCCAACAATGTGTCGCGCTTATGTGTGGCCCAGGCCCGGGGGCTCCTGTCGATGTACGAAAGTAGGGGCTCTCCTTTGTACCCCTTACTTGTACACGGGCAGTCAGAGCCATGCCTACGACCACACCTAGCAGGGCAGGGGAAGGATGCCGAAGCACAAGACCAACAGAGGAATGCCAAGACCAGGAACACAAAGAGCAAGAGGGCGAGGTGAACTCCCCCGGCAAGACCCTTGCCGGGGCGGCCTCAGCAGCCCTGGCAAAAGCCTTGCCGTGGCAACTCGCCCGATGCCAATAGTGAGGCCACTCTTGAGCCTGGGCGTTCCGACACCATCGGTAACGTCGAAGGCAAGGCTCGGGAAGCACCTCCATGGTGGCATGCAGATCTTTGTGAAGATCATAAATACACCATATCAGATGAGGACTAGAAGATGACGATCCTCGGCAAGATCCTTGCCGAGGAAATCCACGAGACCTCGGCAAGATCCTCGTCGGGGACGACCGCGATGCCACGGCAAGACCCTTGCTGAGGACGCCTGCGGGTCCACAACCCGGCCCACATCTGTCAAAACTCCACCGCCGTTCCCATACAGTTGCCAGCCCAACCAGCTGGGCAGGCACCTACGTGGCAACATGCGGCTTCCAGGCCAACTCAGGAAGCACCTGCGTGGTGGCATGCAGATCTTCCTGAAGACCCTACCACCACGCCATCTCAGTAGCCTGCCAGCCTACATGGCGCTGCACGCATCACTAGCCTGGGCGCGTGTCGAAGCGAGGCGGCGCGGCGACGGACGGGACGGGCCTCGTTCCCCTCCCCGATAAAGCAAATGGACACCTAAGTACCGCATTTAATGCGTCTTGTCCAGTAATGCCTGGTGATAAGCTTGTACACTGTATACCTATCCACCTCCTGTGTGCCACTGTGACAACCCCTTTTGTCTATAAAAGGAGGCCCGAGTCGTACTGGAGAGGGATTCAGCTTTTTTGGACTACACAGACACCATAGCTAGTTCAGGAGCTCAAGAACACTCAAATGCACACCAAAGCAGGACTAGGGTATTACACATCCTCGCGGCCCGAACCTGGGTAAAAGATCTTTGTGCTGACTCATAAACCCGCTCTTTTCACAACCCCGCGCCCGCCAACAGTATAAGGGATTCCAGTGATCCCATAGGTGTCGTTCCCCCGACAAGGACCCTGTGGAGGGGATGGTTGAACAGGCCCCCGTGGAGGGCTGGTTGAACAGTAGTTGGTGGAGGCTAGATGAACAAGACCCCGTGGAGGGCTGGATGAACAGGACCCCGTGGAGGGCTGGATGAAGAAGACCACGTGGATGAACAGTAGCTGTTGGAGGCTGGAGGAAGTCGACGGTGGATGAACAGTAGCCCATGGAGTCCCGTTTTGCGGTATGCCACACCCCTCCCAAAAAACAGGACCCCGTTTCATCCGTAGGCGCTCCAACACTAGTCTGTTTCCTCCGTTTTGCGGTACGTGATACGTCTCCAACGTATCTATAATTTTTGATTGTTCCATGCTATTATATTACCTGTTTTGGATGTTCATGAGCTTTACTTTACACTATTATATTACCTGTTTCCCAGCCCAAAGTGTTGTTTTCTTGCCTATTTCAGTGTTTCGAAGAAAAGGAATGTCAAACAGAGTCCAAACGGAATGAAACCTTCGGGAAAGTTATTTTTGGAACGGAAGCAATCCAGGGGACTTGAAGTGGACGTAAGGGAAGCTTCGAGGTGGCCACGAGGCAGGGAGGCGCGCCCTCTCCCCTGGGCACGCCCCCTACCCTCGTGGGCCCCTCTTGGCTCCCCTGGCCGACTTCTTTCGCCTATATATGTCCATATACCCTAAAAACGTCAGGGAGCACAATAGATCGGGAGTTTCACCACCGCAAGCCTCTGTAACCACCAAAAACTAATCGGGACCCTGTTCCGGCACCCTGCCGGAGGGGGGATCCCTCACCGGTGGCCATCTTCATCATCCAGGCGCTCTCCATGACGAGGAGGGCCCACGGGGCTGAGGGTATGTACCAATAGCTATGTGTTTGATCTCTCTCTCTCTCTCGTGTTCTTGATTTGGCACGATCTTGATGTATCGCGAGCTTCGCTATTATAGTTGGATCATATGATGTTTCTCCCCCTCTACTCTCTTGTAATGGATTGAGTTTTCCCTTTGAAGTTATCTTATCGGATTGAGTCTTTATGGATTTGAGAACACTTGATGTATGTCTTGCCGTGCTTATTTGTGGTGACAATGGGATATTCACGTGATCTACTTGATGTATATTTTGGTGATCAACTTGTGGGTTCAATGAACTTATGCATAGGGGTTGGCACACATTTTTGTCTTGACTCTCCGGTAAAAACTTTGGGGCACTCTTTGAAGTGCTTTGTGTTGGTTGAATAGATGAATCTAAGATTGTGTGATGCATATCATATAATCATGCAACGGATACTTGAGGTGACAATGGAGTATCTAGGTGACATTAGGGTTTTGGTTGATTTGTGTCTTAAGGTGTTATTATAGTACGAACTCTATCATAGATCGAACGGAAAGAATAGCTTCGTGTTATTTTACAATGGACTCTTGAATAGATCGAGCAGAAAGGATAACTTTGAGGTGGTTTCGTACCCTACCATAATCTCTTTGTTTGTTCTCCGCTATTAGTGACTTTGGAGTGACTCTTTGTTGCATGTTGAGGGATAGTTATATGATCCAGTTATGTTATTATCGTTGAGAGAACTTGCACTAGTGAAAGTATGAACCTTAGGCCTTGTTTCCTAGCATTGCAATACCGTTTGTGCTCACTTCTATCATTAGTTACCTTGCTGTTTTTATAATTTCAGATTAAAAATGCCCATATCTACTATCCATATTACACTTGTATCACCATCTCTTCGCCGAACTAGTGCACCTATACAATTTACTACTGTATTGGGTGTGTTGGGGACACAACAGACTCTTTGTTATTTGGTTGTAGTGTTGCTTGAGAGAGACCATCTTCATCCTACGCCTCCCACGGATTGATAAACCTTAGGTCATCCACTTGAGGGAAATTTGCTACTGTCCTACAAACCTCTGCACTTGGAGGCCCGACAACGTCTACAAGAAGAAGGTTGTGTGGTAGACATCAAGCTCTTTTCTGGCGCCGTTGTCAGGGAGGTGAGTGCTTGAAGGAATATCCTTAGATCTTGCAATCGAATATTTTTGTTTCTTGTTTTATCACTAGTTTAGTTTATAAAATAAAACTACAAAAAATGGATTTGAGTTTGCCTCATACGCTTCATCTTTTTAATATATTTTGTGAGAATAAGAAGTCTATAAAATGTTTGGTACTAGATGTTTATATGATGAGCATGATTGCAATGTTGTTAGTATGAATTTCGTGAATGTCCATGATGCTAATGATATGCAAAGCCACAAGCTTGGGGAAGCTATGTTTGATGAAGATGATATTTTTTGTCCCCCATGTTTTTATGATCAAATTTATTACGATGAAAGCATGCCTCCTATTTATGATGATTATTGTGATGATACGTTTGCCATAAAGAACTTTTCTTGTGAGGAGAGTAATAAAATTTCTATGCAAGTAGATCATGAAAAGAATGCTTTATGTGCTGGTGTAACACCCACGATGCGGCTATGTCTCCCACGTGTCGGAGCATGACTTAGAGGCATAACCGCATTGTAGGCATGTCGCAAGAGGGGTAACACATCCCATGTACTGAATAAGAAAGAGGTACAGAGTTGGCTTACAATCGCCACTTCACACAATACATAAATATAGCATTACATCATCCAGAATACAATCAAGGTCCGACTACGGAACCAAAATAAAGACAACCCCAAATGCATAAGATCCCCGATCGCCGCAACTGGGCTCCAATACTGAACGACGAGGAACGGCGGCCGGAGCTGGAGGACGAGGCCGGAGAAGACCGGGTGGCGCGGCGCGCGCACCGGCGAGGTTCGGCGGCGGCGGCCAGAGTCGCGGGGCGACGGCGCACGGGCACCGGCGGGCAGCGGTGCATGGAGGCGGGCGGCGGGCGGCAGGGCAGCGACCGGAGAGG
>NC_041384.1:131064644-131162499 GCF_002162155.2 Triticum dicoccoides | reverse complement strand
GGAACGGCGCGGGGGCGCTGGCGGTGGCGATGGGCTGGGCGGGCCCGATCTGGGCTCGCCGGGCCGGCGGCGGAGGCGGGCGGTGCATGACACGTGTCACGCGTCCATTGGCTGCGGGCGGCGGCGCGAAGACGTCCGGCGGCGGGCGGACAGGTCCGGCGCGGAGAGGGGAAAATTTAGGGTTTCTTCTGAGATTGGACGGGGGAGGCACATATTTATACATAGAAGGAGCTAGGAGAGTGCAAATGAGGTGCGGTTTTTGGCCACGCGATCGTGATTGAATGGGTGAGAGGATGGAGGGGGTTTATCTAGGTTTTGGGACACTTTGGAGGGGTGTTGGGCTGCAACACACACGAGGCCTTTACGGTTCCTTGGTTAACCGTTGGAGTATCAAACGGACTCCAAATGGCACGAAACTTGACAGGCAGTCTACCGGTAGTGTACCAAGGCCGCTTGGCAAGTCTCGGTCCAATCTGAGAATGTTTAGCACCCGCACACGAAAAGAGGCAAAAGGGGGAGCCGGAGGGCGTAGGAGTGCCGGAATGCAAAACGGACAACGTGGAAAATGCTCGGATGCATGAGACGAACACGTATGCAAATGCGATGCCATGATGACATGACATGAGATGCATGACATGGACAAAATGCAAAACGAAAACAAAACCCAACCACGAGGGAATATCAGAACTTAGTGCCGAAAATGGCAAGAGTTGGAATACAAATATGGCAAGTTACATACGGGGCGTTACAACTGGTTATATTGTTGAATTCATTCATGATGCTACTGAAAATTACTATGAGGGAAGGAACATATGCTTGTAGGAATTAAAATAATATCAAGTTTCCTCTCTATGTTCTTAATATCTTGAAGTTATGCTTGTTTTGCCTTCCTACGCTAGTTTATTATTGTTCCCATAAGTTGTTTGCTCACAAAATCCCTATGCATAGGAAGTGGGTTAGGCTCAAATGTGCTAGTCATATGCTTCATGATGCTCCCGTTATGTTTAAATTCTTATATTTTATGCGAGCATCATTGTCATCATCATGACTAGTTAGAAAGTTATTAAAGAAAAGCGTTTGTTGGGAGACAACCCAATATTTACCTTTACTATTTTTGTGTGTCCACATGATTATTGTGACGCCCTCGATTCAAACCTACACTAATCATACACGCAAATGTGTACGATCAAGATTAAGGACTCACGGGAAGATATCACAACACAACTCTAGACACAAATTAAAATAATACAAGCTTTATATTACAAGCCAGGGGCCTCGAGGGCTCGAATACACAAGAGTCAGCGGAAGCAACAATATCTGAGTACAGACATGAGTTGAACAAGTTTGCCTTAAGAAGGCTAGCACAAAAGCATCTACGATCGAAAAGGCAAGGCCTCCTGCCTGGGAGCCTCCTAACTACTCCTGGTCGTCGACGGTCTTCACGTAGTAGTAGGCATCAGTGGCGTCGTCTGGCTCCTGCAATCCGTCATCTAGACACAACAATCGGGTATGGGAGAAAAAGAGGTAGCAAAGCAACCGTGAGTACTCATCCAAAGTACTCGCAAGACCTACATCAGATCTAAACTAAGTATGCATCTGTATCAAAGGAAATGGGCTGTATCTGTGAACTAAACTGCAGAATGCCAGAATAGAAAGGGGAAAGCCTAGTGTCGGTGTCAAACCGGCGGATCTCGGGTAGGGGGTCCCGAACTGTGCGTCTAAGGCGGATGGTAACAGGAGGCAGGGGACACGATGTTTTACCCAGGTTCGGGCCCTCTCGATGGAGGTAAAACCCTATGTCCTGCTTGATTATTCTTGATAATATGAGTAGTACAAGAGTTGATCTACCACGAGATCGGAGAGGCTAAACCCTAAAAGCTAGCCTATGGTATGATTGTAATGTTTTCCTACGGACTAAAACCCTCCGGTTTATATAGACACCGGAGGGGGCTAGGGTTACACAAGGTCGGTTACAAAGGAGGAGATATACATATCCGTATTGCCTAGCTTGCCTTCCACGCCAAGTAGAGTCCCATCCGGACACGGGACGAAGTCTTCAATCTCGTATCTTCATAGTCCAACAGTCCGGTCAAAGGATATAGTCCGGCTGTCCGGAGACCCCCTAATCTAGGACTCCCTCAGTAGCCCCTGAACCAGGCTTCAATGATGATGAGTCTGGCGCGCAGTGTTGTCTTCGGCATTGCAAGGCGGGTTCCTCCTCCGAATACACCACAGAAGAGTTTGAATACAAGGATAGTGTCTGACCCTCCAAAATAAGTTCCACATACCACCGTAGAGAGAATAATATTTCTACAAATCTAATCTGCTGACACGTTTTGGCAGCATGACATCATGCCATGGCCCGGTAATTATTCGAACCATTTTTCTTTAGCCAGCCCCGCACATGACGTGAGGCGGTTTCTTGACATGTCTTGTCAAAGCAGAGATCGTGTCCCCCTTATTATGGGATTCTCATCAATACGGGCGTGGGTAACGCAACCGCGCCTAGGAATCCTAGATTTAGGCAAGTCCCAAACGACCACGAGGAGGACGCTGGATATTCACCCTCTTTATAAAGGGACAAGGCTTTAACTTTTTTCCTCCCGTGCTAAATCAAATCCTTCCCCCGCCTCGAGTTCTAACACTCAAAGCCCAGGTCAGGTGCTTCGAACCTTCAGTCATGTCCGGATCCAGCCTGCAGGGGCGGTGGATGCCCTCCTCCGTCACGGAAGAGGATGTCAAGAAGTTGAGGGAGGCAAGATACCTGATCGCCGAAGTTTCGCATCGGCTGCCTGCCCGAGGGCAAGTCGTCCCTACTCCTGAACCCAATGAAGATGTCATGTTTATCTCCCACTTCCTCTGAGGACTAGGCTTCACTTTGGATCCCTTCGTTAGGGGTTTGATGTTCTATTATGGGCTTGATTTCCACGATCTAGCCCCGGATTCCTTTCTCCACATCTCGGCATTCATTTGTCATATGGGAGGCCTTCCTCCGCATTACCCCTCACTTCGGCCTGTGGCTCAAGACCTTTGATGTGAAGCCGAAGACGGTCGAGGGGCAGCATGCAGCGTGCGGAGGTGCATTAATAAGCAAGATCGCTGGAGCTCCATGGCCAAAGGGTTCCTTTCCAGAGGTGTCCGGATTATGGCAACGTGAGTGGTTCTACGTCACCGCTCCCAGAAGTGCCGAGTGGGTAGCTTCCCCCACCTTTCGCTCAGGCCCTCCACCACAACTTATGTCATGGATCAGCAGGGGGCTGAGCTGGGGTCCAGCCAAGGATGTGCCCATACTGTAGAGCCACATCCGAGATCTCTTCGAGGGAGATTTTAGTTTGATTATGGCCAAGGCTGGTTCGTCGAGTCCAGCCTTGCAAACGCCGGCCCCTCCGCTTGTGGGAATTCAACCCAGAAGGACCGCACGCTATTTAGAATTTCCTCAGCCTGACAGACGAGGAGATGTACAAGTCGTTCTTCGGACCCCAAATAGAGTATCCGGACACCACCGAGGACAGGGGCCTGAGCAGCAACCACACTGCGGCCCAAGTAAGTAATCCTGTAGTCGAACACACTGTCTTTCTTTTATCATGACATCATTCTGAAGAATCGCTCTATGACCAGGACTGGATAACAAAGGCAAAGATGATTCGGTGTTCGGCTCCCCTTCCCGAAGGCTTGGACAATCCGGTGCTAGAAAAGATGCTTGAGCTAGCACCTTGCCCGGTGCCCTCAAGGGAAGACGAAGGGGGGAATAAAGGGGGCGAAAGCGGGCCTCCACCTCTACCTATTCCAACCGAGGGAACGAGCGCCTGTGTGAGGGAGGATAACCAAGGGTAATAATCTGACGTTCCATCGCCTCGGGGGAGGAAGAGGACTACATCTAAAGATTTGGAAACCAAGGTCTCCAAACGGGAGAAGAAAACTCCACCAGAGGGTCCTGCCTCGGAGGGTGCTCTTGACGCACAAAGTCCATGCAGGGATCAGCCCTTTAATGAACTGTAAGTAATCAAAAAGTACTTAATAGCAAAGATATACTAACTTACTTTTGAGGAAAATAACCGAAGCATTTATCTTGCAGTTCGGATCTGAGCCCTTCTCAGCAGAGCTCGTCTTCGGGGGATCTTCTTCCAGAGATGATGGAGAGCGAAACGCCTCCCCCGGACTCCCCAGCTCAAGAAGCAGGGGACATTGAAGTGTCGTCACGGAGGGTCACTTCGGATCCGGTGAGGCCTGAAGATAATCCTATGGTCGCCCGAAGTCCCCAGTGTCCGGCTCTTGAAGAGAGCAACCAAAAGAATCTGGCACCGTCTGGTATGCGGTCGGACGCACTAAGGGATCTGCTAGGGTGAGCCACTATCTTAGAAGAGCACCGTACATTGATGGGTACGGTGATTGAAGGGATTTCGTCCGCCGAAAGCGGGTTGCATGAAGCCTTTATGACTCTACTGACGGGCTTCGAGGTACGTGAAATGATATGCATTTGTGGTAGTACCGCACATTTTTAGGTGTGACCTGTGTAGATAGTAGCCCCTGAGACTTTGGTTGTCGTCGAGAATGGCGGCAAACAGAGGATCATAGTCCCAGGTAATAACCAGACCGCCTTTATGTGCAGGTGTCTGAAGCTCCGGTGGCTAGCCGGACTGATGGGGTTGCCGAACTAAAGCGGCGACTGGATGCGGCGGATGCCGACATTGAGCTTGTTAACAAGCGACTTGACGAGGCACATGGTAGGTGATGTTTATAGTGAATGTCACATAGTAAGAGCAGCGTGATGCCAGTATCTTTAATATGTTGTGACTACAGATGGAGCTGCCACCGTGGAGGCCCTGCGGGCGGAGCTTGCCCGAGCCAAGGAGCAAGCAAGGAGTAGTAATGTGGCTACTTCGAAGGCGGCCGAAGAGTTGAGAGCCGAGAAGGCCGCGCATAGCGAGATCAAAGAGAAAATGGCCAAAATGGTTGTGAAGTTAAAAGACACTGCCGACCGCTGCCAGTTTCTTGAAGAAGAAAATCGGGCGAAGGCTACTGACCTCGAAAAGGCCACAATGGCAACCAAAGACACCCGCTCTACAATGAAGCAAAGAAGGAGGAACTGCGTGAAGCCGGGGACATTGTGGCTAGGAAGCCCTTTATGCTGTGGAGGAAGTTCAGCGATCCGCGGTATGCCCCTCTGGATCGGCTGTGGAGTTCGGCCGATGCATATCTGGACTTGGCGGAGAGCGCTGTCGATGCGGCCGAATACTTCCGAGATCAAACAGATCGTGAAGTGGACAAGCTGTTCTAGTCACAATTTAACGTTCCAGAGCATCCGCTTCCATTGACTGATCAGCTTGCCGAATGGGCCGAACTCAATAGATTGTCCGGACTCACCATGAGGTCTGTCGTGGATCATCTGTGGCCGGAAAGGCCAAAGCCGAACAACTATTTTAGCTTGGTGGAGCAGTTCCTTGGTGTGGCGCCACACATTAATGCGATGAAGAGGTCGGCGTGCATAGAAGGCTCGCGGATGGCCCTTGCCCATGTCGAAACATACTGGGCAGAGATGGATGCCACCACTATCGCAGCGTAGGGTTCGGCCATAGGCCGAGTGGCTGCCGAGCACTATTTTGAAGAAGTTCTTGAGGGCGCTCGTTCGATAGAGGCCTAGTGCTCGAAGAATGTTATGTTTGAGTGACATGTATTCTCATTGTAAAAACAACTTTTTATTGAATTTATCAAGGCTGTATTTATACTTTTGCCCGAAAGTATTGTGATGCCTCCTGTGCGGCTGTTTATGTATACATGTATATAGCCTGAAAGATTGCTATCGTCGGCTTCATCCCCCACGCATATAATGCGGGGGTGTTCGTAGAAGACGTGTATTCACACTTAATCCAACGTCATGGTCCTATTAAGGAGGTGATAGCGCAGCGAACTAGGCAACCGGACTATAATGCTTTAACACTTTCACTTAGCCAGAGGAGTTTGACAGTGGGGCTACTATATAGCCCCTGGTGGCTCCGCACTCGTCCGGATTCGGGGTGCGTACATGCCTGGCCGGGAAACGGCCTTCGTTAATGCGGTTGAATCCCGATGATTCCAATAGGTCATCGAGCGGTTGACCAATCTCACGCTATATCTTGACAGTCAGTTTTCGGCTTTCTCTACTGAGGTGCTCGTCCGGATGAACTGAGGCACAATCGCAGTAGTTCTCCTGGTGCCGCCTTAGCCGATAGAGCAGAACGTAAGGCAGCAAAACACAGGAGCCGGGCAAACCCAACATTTGGCCAAAGACATGATTCGGAGCTGATGCATATAAGGCCAAACTCGCGACGCCGAACACTCCCTAAGGTATTCGGTCTTTATGGTGTAAACTAGGTCTAAATGGTACCCTTTGTAATATGCCCCTGGTGTCTAGGTACGTGCATTATTCTGGCGTGGCCACATGCCAAGATGTCAGCATCCTTCTCGATTGTACTGAGAATCCAAGGGATGTACATCAACAAGAGACAGTAAAAAAGGTTTACGCATGGTCTTAATCTACAAATAATCCTTGGAACGGGTGCCTGCTGCACGTATGCGCCTGTGTCTCCGTTGTGCCGTATCCTGGACGGGTGTAGCACAATGGTCATCTAAAAAAGAGAGGAACTCAATTGAAAAGTTGCCGTGCAAAAGTTAAGTTATACTAAATAAACAATATATAGTTCAAAATGAGTAAAGGTGAGTGTCGGTGTCAAAACCGGTGGATCTCGGGTAGGGGGTCCCGAACTGTGCGTCTGAGGCGGATGGTAACAGGAGGTAGGGAACACGATGATTTACCCAGGTTCGGGCCCTCTCGATGGAGGTAAAACCCTACGTCCTGCTTTATTTATTCTTGATGATATGGGTATTATAAGAGTTGATCTACCACGAGATCGGAGAGGCTAAACCCTAGAAGCTAGCCTATGGTATGATTGTATGTTGTCCTACGGACTAAAACCCTCCGGTTTATATAGACACCGGAGGGGGCTAGGGTTACACAAGGTCGGTTACAAAGGAGGAGATATACATATCCGTATTGCCTAAGCTTGCCTTCCACGCCAAGTAGAGTCCCATCCGGACACGAGACGAAGTCTTCAATCTTGTATCTTCATAGTCCAACAGTCCGGCCAAAGGATATAGTCCGGCTATCCAGAGACCCCCTAATCCAGGACTCCCTCAGTAGCCCCCGAACCAGGCTTCAATAACGATGAGTCTGGCGCGCAGTGTTGTCTTCGGCATTGCAAGGCGGGTTCTTCTCCAATTTTCAAGTGTTTGTAAGCAGTGTCCAGCTCCATAAATGTTGAACCTCTTTGCTTCAGTGCCCAATAAGGGCTTTCTCCCACGCGTCGAATGAATACGAGGCGCTAGGGCGTTCTTACATTCGCCCCTCTAGCCAGATAAATAAATTGTCTATTAAAGGGATGGGGATTCTTAGATCCGATCCATACCATCCTCCCCCAGCGAGAATCCATCAGAGTGTGTTTCAGAAAGATCCATTCCAGCATGGCCGACCTCCGCAGCTCCTCCTCCCGCCCCCGTAGCCCTAAGCCCGATGATTGGGGGAGGTGTTCCGTCCCACACAGTCGATTAGTCGAACTGCAGACTAAGGGATTTCTCCCTCCAGCATATATGGTGCCCGTTCGAGCCGAGCTTGCCACCTACAATGGCGGGGAGCAAGTGGAGAGCTTTCCCTGTCCCTCCATGGGGGAAAGGGTCTGCCTCGTTCCTTATTTGCTAAGGGGACTCGGATTTCCAATTCATCCATTCCTCCGCGGGCTCCTGGAGTTCTACGGCCTCCAATTACACAATCTCACCCCTGCCTCCATTCTACATATCACCGGCTATGTTGCTCTCTGCGAATTGTTCTTGGGCTGCGAGGCTCACGTCGAGCTGTGGAAAAGGCTATTTTGCCTCGTCCCTCGCACACAGAGGGAACCACTTTATTAAGTGGGCGGAGACAAAATATGGTGCATCGCCGATACCGGATACATGTCCGGTACCCGAAGAAGCCATCCGAAGACTGGCCTTCAGAATGGTTTATATGGAGGACGTTCCCCTTCCGGACCCTGTTCGGCAAGGTCTTCCTGAGTTCAACAATGCTCCTCTGAAGAAGCGCCGAAGTTGGCGCCCACGGAGCCCCCAGGCGGAAGACAACAGGGAAGTCCTCTATCTGATGAACCGGATCAAAGCACTGGCTCAATCTGGATTGACAATAATCGAAGTTATGTCGATTTGCATAATGCGGGGAGTGCAGCCACTTCAATATCGTGGGCACCCCTTGTGGTGTTATAACGGGGCGGATGACGCCACCCGCTGCGGGCATAAGGGTCCGAACAATGCTGCCGCTCTAGCGAAAATTCTGTCCAAACTGTTCAAGGGTGAGGAAGAGGAGTTCACCTGCATCAAGCCACGGGATGGATTCTCCATGTACAATCCTTCGAGCTGGGTAAGTTATATTTCCCTGCTCCCATTTTTTCCCGCATTCTTTGTCGTAAGTATTCACCTTGCCCCTTTGCGGCAGGAACTGCGAAAAGCCATAAAGGAGGTCCTCGACTCCGGACTTGAAGAAGATTTGGTTATCTCCATGGAGCTGATAGATCGGCAGTTCTACCAGTTAAGCCGCGACAATGCCATGGTGGCCATTACGGCCGACTACCCCGGACTGCTCCCTGCATCGCAAGTAAGAAAAACCAAAAAATCCTAACTCCAAAAACTAGGATCCCCCTTTTAAACACTTCACCCACCATATACACATGGCATTTTTTACAGGGAAGGCATTCGGGACGCCCTGCCGAACCCGCAGCAACTCGCCAACCAGAGGCGCCGAGGTCAGGTAGGCCAAAAAGGAAGGCGGTCAGGACGGAGACGCCGGCGCAAAGGTATAAAAACCCCACTCCTTGGTTGTCATCTTTCTCAAAATGTAATGACACCCGTTGTCGGTGTCAAAACCGGCGGATCTCGGGTAGGGGGTCCCAAACTATGCGTCTAGGCCGGATGGTAACAGGAGGAAAGGGACACGAAGTTTTACCCAGGTTCGGGCCCTCTCGATGGAGGTAAAACCCTACGTCCTGCTTGATTAATATTGGTGATACGGGTAGTACAAGAGTAGATCTACCACGAGATCGAGGAGGCTAAACCCTAGAAGCTAGCCTATGGTATGATTGTTGTTCTGTATGTTATCGACTAGCCTGGCCCTGGTTTATATAATGCACCAGAGGCCTAGGTTAACAAGAGTCCTAGCCGAATACGCCGGTGGGGAGAAGTCCTTGTCTTGATCGCCAAGTCTTTGTGGAATCTTCCTTGTATGCGGCAGATGTCCGAACTGGCCCATGAGTATACGGCCATGGGGGGCCTCAGCCCAATCTAATAGATCGGGAGGCGACGTGGTGAGTACCCCCTAGTCCAGGACACTGTCAGTAGCCCCCTGAACCGGTCTTCAAGTTAGGGACGCTCCTCGATTCTTCCGAACTGTTCTTCATCTTCGGTCGCAGGTCTTGAAAACTGGTTCAACAAATCTTCTTTATCTTCGATCTTGAGGATCGCCAAAATGCATTCGACGAGTTTACACGTCGGGTATCCAAGGAGCCCCTTTAAGTTTCCGGCCTTTACCAATGCCTTGTTATTTTTATGCCACACCTCGGGTTTGAAGTCGTTCCCGGGCGGCAGCTTCCTCTTGCGTCCGAGCTCCAACGCCGGACTGTATTCGAGGTATCTTTTGCAACCGAGCACCAACGTCGGACCGCTTCCCTGCTCTAACGCCAGAATGTATCCGAGCTCCAACGCCGGACTGTATCTGAGGTGTCGTAAATCACCTTGCTTCAAAGAAGTTTGAAGGAGTTTAGCCGAGCTTAATGCCGGAAATGCCCTCTATGGAGCCAGCCACTAGCGCCCGGGCTTTATGCCGGGCTGCTTTCGAGGTGGTGCACCACCCCGAATGTGGGCCGATTTTTGTGAATATTTTTTATTGGTGCAATTTATTCTTTGCCGAGATATATAGCCAGTAGCCCTCAAGGTGTGTATCGGTCTAAAACCCGAGATGCACCTGAAGGATGACGTAAGACCGCTGATCCCAGTAGCCGTTGAGACTCAGGTTGATTTGCAAAATCGGCCTGAGGATCAAGTCCAAGCTCGGCAGAATACTTCGGGACACTAAAAGCAGCGTGCTCAGTCCTCGAGACTCAGGTTGGGTGCGACCGACCAACCTGAGGATCAAAATCTCCTCAGAAACTGTATTGCACATAAAATTTTCTGCATTGGACAAGCAATGTAGTAGCCCCCGAGACACTGGTCGGGTGGTAACACCAGATCAGGGGATCAATGTGCCCCTTTAATATTTGTAAATAATAAGCCCGAAGCCCAGTAGCCCCCGAGCCTTAATGCGGGCACGGGTGGCCGAATTAAGGATCAATATCCATAGTAAAATCACAAATTATGTGTAATGACTCTATGTATCCAAGTACTTTACGTCATTAATGCTCAGATCCGCATTGTAC
Organism: Triticum dicoccoides; assembly: GCF_002162155.2. Classification (NCBI taxonomy): domain Eukaryota; kingdom Viridiplantae; phylum Streptophyta; class Magnoliopsida; order Poales; family Poaceae; genus Triticum; species Triticum dicoccoides. The sequence continues at coordinate 131,152,012 of NC_041384.1, read as the reverse complement.
AAAACTTTGTTGACCGACCATCGGCTTCCACCTCCTCGGCCAGTAGCCGAGGAGTGTTTGTCCTACTTGATAAAGCCTTTATGAGGGCAAAGATTTACAACAAACAAGGCAATCTGGCCATACGGTTTTATAAACAAAGGTACGCAGAGAGCTATATTACTGTTTAACAGAAGAAATGTCTTCCAAAGAAAATAGTCCCGCTATCGGTTCCTTTCTTTGGGTTGTCATGCTAAGCATGATCATTAAACCTCAGCTCTAATGTAAGAGCAAAATATTGAAGATTTAGTTTGGGAGGCCAGTTAATAGCCCCAGGTAGTGTTCGGCGACAGTCGGGGTCAAGGCGTAAACACTTCGGCCAATGTTATGAACGGCCATCATTTAACATAGTCATCGGATCCCTTACCAATTTACGCTTATTGTGAAAGTCAATTTTTGGCTTTCTCCTTTGAGGTGCTTAACCATGTGAGCTGGAAGCACAATCGCAGTGGTTCTCCCGTTGCACGCCTAGCCGAACAAAACAGAACGTAAGAAGCAAGTGCAAGAGCCGGGCAACCCAACTATTGACCGAAGACACAATTCAAAACCGATGCATATATAGCAATATCTGAGAATGTTTTTGCCGAATCCCTAAAGGTGTTCGGCGTTGCACTACGAGACTAATGCTGGAAAAGCACAAATAGTTTAAAAGTGCCAAAAAGCTTGGAAAACCAAGAAACGTCAGTAAAAACATGACGTCCAAACAATATCAAGTGTTCGGTGCCAATCCAAAAGTTGGTCTTAGAAAAAAGAAGTGCTTCTGTTGTGCTTTAACATGATACATCCTATCTCAAGACTTCGAGCGGGTCAGCATACGGCTTCAACCTCCTATCCCGAGGGCGGAGTACTTCTCATCAGGCCAGTTTAGCAAACTAAACTCTAGCGGCTTTGAGAGAGAAATTAGGCTCCCCGGCTAGTGACCGCACACTCGTGTCGAAAAAAGGAGTGATAAATAATAATAATAAAACTTTGCAATGACTAAGAAGAAGAACACTTATTATAAAACGGCTCAAATAAACTTAAGAGCCCCCAAGTGACTTGGGTAGAAGAATGATTGCATGTACCGAAGTACTTATATCATATCTATGTTCAACCGAACTTTAAACGTGTCTTAACCGACCGTCAGCTTCTCCCTCTTCGGTCAAGGTCCGAAAAGTGTTATGTACTCCATCGGTCGAGAATATCGACAGTGTTTCCAATAACCAGGCAATCGGGCCATAAGGTTGTAACAGACAAAGCGCACTCAGGGAACTTATGCTATATTATCGTGAAGTGTAAGAAGCATATTCAAAGAAAATAGTACCCCCACCGATACCTTTCTTCGGTGCTCATTGTTATTATGAGACTTGTGCAATAGATTTTTTGTACTCATGAGTTCCATTGTGTGCCGACCATCATTCAAAACTATAAGAGCGCTAGCTTTCGGCTTCACCCAGTCTGAGGTCCAGCTCGGGCGACCCGATCGTGACAATCACAGAGGTGCTCCCTTTACTCCCTAGCCGAACAATCGGGAACGTAGGGGTAAACACAGGAGCGAGGCAACCCAGCTTGCAAATCACTTAAGTCAATATGGTGCATATTGTGGCGTAATACACGAACAAGGAACAAAGCCGTACAAGTATAATCATATGCAAGTGGAAAAGCTTCATGAAGGAAGCCCCCAAATGAATTAGGTATTTGAATTTATGCGTCGCAAACAAAGTTTGGACAAGGAAATTTTTTACAAGCAACTTTTTTCCAAAAAAGTATAATGCTTGGTCGAACCGAACACAAGTTAGAAATTAAAGCTTTGAGCATGAAAGCGACTTAGCTGGTTAATGTGTTCAGTATTGATGACGCGGTCCGAGCTTCATGCGTGGCAAGGTTCCATCCCCCAAGCTGGTCCCGAGGTGGCGGAGCGGAGAGCTTGACACGCCGAAGTGGTGACATAGCACGGTCAATGCAGACCGGCAGAGTGACGCCGAAGTCCCCGGATCATTTTCCTGTGCACAAAAAATAGTGCAAAACGGAGATAATAGTAATAATGATAATTAAAAAAATGTTGCATAATAAATAATTTATGCAAAGTGAGGAATAGAAGAAATATGGCCTGGCGCCGAAGTCAATGTCGATGCAGGGCGTCGGCGTGATGTAGTAAAGGCGTGGCAAAGCCTGAATTCACAGGTCGGTCCGAGCTCCGGATGCGGCGTTCGTCGGACTATGTACGGAAACTGATCGAACCACCACGCGACCGTCGTTAATGCGGTCACCATTTGATAGACCTGGTTTATTTGTTCTAGCAATCCGAAGGAAGGTGATTCCCAAAATTGGGACTCGCTCCGCACACCCATTGCCTGATGGACAATAAAACGACGGCATGGCAATGCTGGTAAAGGTTGACTTGCCGAGGCAAAGCCCTCGGCCTGGCTAACGTGACGGAGCTGGTTGGCTAGTGACGCCAAAGTGTCCGGAGTAGGTTGATGAAGAGATGGCGAAGCCCCCGGTCTAGCCGAGATGTCGAAGCCTCGACGTCAGCCGATGAGTCGAAGTAGGTCGGCGTGATGGACACCAGCTTGAAGGAACAATAGTGCGGCCCTGTCGATGTAGGTCATGACGTGGTCGATGCCGGCTTGATGAAGCGACCGTGCGGCGATGCTGGTATGGCTGCTCCGTGTAATCCGTGGGGCGGCGATGTTGATGATGGTTTATCCTTCGCGATGCCGGACTCTTGTTCGGCTTACCGAGATGATGATCTGAAGAAGTTGAGCTCGGCTAAAGTGACAACGTGTCTAGCGCAGGTCGGCAGCCATGGATTAATATTGCCGGACTGGTTTGACACCAGCATGATGTTGAAGATCATGTTCAAAAGATCTTAAAGTTAGTGGGATGTGTTCGGGAACAAAACACAATACCCCATACAAAACTTCCTTCAAAAGGGATGTCCAAAATCCCGTTCATAAAAAAGATGAACTCGGGTCGGATTCGTTTTCGCGCAGAAAATAGATCCGAAAAGTGATGCACTAATCGGAAGGTTCCCGGAGTTTGGACGGTCGGATCGAGCTGAAATTTTGAGAGGTGGTAGATATAGGAATTCCGCAGACAATCAACGGTTGGATCTTCCAAAGGACGTCCGAGCTAGAAGCTGGACACCACGCCCTAAACTCATCCAAATTCCCATCCAGATTTGACAGGGCTCCGGTATATCGTGGATTGCTAGAGATTCCTCCATCAAAACTCGACGAAATTTTCCAGGGTTGTTATAGACTCAATTCCGCACAATTCCACCAAAGCGATCATCAAAGCGATACTCGAGGAGGTGGTGGCGGCAGATACGAGTTCGCTGTCCAAAAAAACAGCACGGTCGCTTGAGGGCGATGTTGACGTTGAGCCCCCGAGCTCCATAGATGATTCCTCCGTGATCTTGATAGAGATTGGAGTTGATGTTTGATGTCCGAACATGGTGATCCGAACACGGGGCGCAATTCTTGGTCGAACCAAGGTGACCAGTCGAACTGGTGACGAAGACGCCGAAGTCGCAGTTGATCTGCAGGCGAGCCATCGATCCTTTTATCGATCACACAGTGGAACTCTCAATGAAAGCACCAATGTCGGTGTCAAAACCGGCGGATCTCGGGTAGGGGGTCCCGAACTGTGCGTCTAGGCCAGATGGTAACAGGAGGTAAGGGACACGAAGTTTTACCCAGGTTCGGGCCCTCTCGATGGAGGTAAAACCCTACGTCGTGCTTGATTGATATTGATAATATGGGTAGTACAAGAGTAGATCTACCATGAGATCGAGGAGGCTAAACCCTAGAAGCTAGCCTATGGTATGATTGTTGTTCTGTATGTTATCGACTAGCCTATCCCTGGTTTATATAATGCATCAGAGGCCTTGGTTAACAAGAGTCCTAGCCGAATAAGCCGGTGGGGAGAAGTCCTTGTCTTGATCACCAAGTCTTTGTGGAATCTTCTTTGTATGCGGCAGCTGTCTGAACTGGCCCATGAGTATACGGCCATGGAGGCTCTCGGCCCAATCTAATAGATCGGGAGACAACGTGGTGAGTACCCTCTAGTCCAGGACACCGTCACCCGTGTTTCTTTAATAACAAAAACGCTCGCCGGAATATGTCCGGCGATGTTGCCAATCACGCCTCCACCAGTCGGGCGCCAGGACCGGACATAGAGGCGGAAGCCGATATGGGGCAGGTGCCGGATAATCCCCCTACAGAGGATGCGGATAGATTATCCGCTACTAACTCAGAAGTGGAAAGCGCCATGAATCATAGGCGCCACCGGGCCATACTCCGTGACTCATGTTTCTCACCAGAGGCATTTTGATGCCTTCAATTCTGGGGAGGCGTACCTCCGTGCTGCTCAAGATGGTCTAGCCAGAGCCACGGATCAGTATGTAAAGGATGTACATGTGAGTGAATCTGGTGATTTATATGTATCTGTAGCCCCTGAGACTTGAAACAGTTAGCAAAACTGATTTATGGATCATCGTTATTGTGCAGGTTCTTACAGAGAAGAATACTAGGCTCTCCCAGGAGCTGGGGGAATGCAAGACCCAACTGCGGGCGGTTGTTGCCGCATTGCAGGGACAGAAAAAGCCTCCCGCTGGTAACATTTACTTTAAAGAATGATGGTTACCATATAGTGTGCGGCTTGGCTGTAGATCTAACAACAGATGTTGCAGATGAATTTGGAGAGAATCTGGATGCCCGGCATGTTATGCGACAGCTAGAGGCTGGCAAATGCGTGCTGACTAAAGTTAGGCGGGAGAAAAATAATCTCCAAGATGCCAATATTAAGCTGAGCGTGGAACTAAAAGACGTTCATGGCTAGCTTGCAGACTCCGAGAAGGAGAATAAGCGGCTTCGGCGCGGCATTTTCAGTAAGTGCTTGAACGAATCCTTTTAAAGGAGTTCGGTGAAGAAGTCGACTAACAGTGTTATGTCTGTAGGTATGCTGACGGGTCGTCCCACGGAGGAAATGCCCGGGTCTGCGGGTGATCTTCTGTCTGAGCTGTCACATCTGCATGAACAAGTTCAGCAGGTGATGCAGGGCGTTGCCCAGGCCTTGTGGCCGTCCGTCTCCCTGCCAGAGGGCGTTGCCGAGCTTGCAGAGAAGCTCAAGGGAGCATGGCGGCGCTTCTGATTATGGAAGATAGCAGCCTGCCGACAGGGTGCCAGAGAATCCTGGGCCATGGTGAAGACGTGGTATACCAAGGCAGACCCAAATCACATGGCCGAAGTCGGACCTATGGGGCCCGACGGAAAAGAGATCCCCGTTAGCTTAGTTTATGGGCAAGTAGAATTAGCCGCAAAGTATTCTCAACAGGATTGTAAGTTAGACCGCCTGTTGGATGGTATAGAAGAGGAATTTAGTCAGTCTGCATGACTGTGTAATTAAAGTGACATGTATAATGCCTTCTAGCCGGATTGTAGATCATTTGTCGTTGCGGACCTTTTCGCTTCAACCTCCGGGCCCAATAGTCCGGAGTGAATCCGAATACCCGCTCAGTTATATAAGAACCGGGGTATGCGTGGAGACCATGCGTAGGGGTCATTAGTGCTTTATCAGACAAGTGCCCAACTAGTTATGTTATATTACATGGGTAGTAAGAAACATCTTCCAGGGAGAATAGTTCTGTTAAGGGTTCCTTTCCCTGGGTAAGCATGCCCTAAAGTGCATGTCCGGACTGCGATAGGAAACGCAGGAAAAACATCTGGGGGCAGATATGGACAATAAATAAAAATCATCTTTTGTTCACCGACCGAATATTCCCTTAAGAACGCTAGCTTTCGGCTTCACCCAGTCTAAGGTACACATCCGGCTGACCCGGCAGTAACAATTGCAGAGGTGCTCACCTTATGCCCTAGCCGAATTAACGGGAACGTAGGGCATACATACAAGAGTCAGGCAACCCAACTTGGCCAAAACTTAAGTCATATCGATGCATATAATGGTGAAAAAAGGTACATGCGGAAGTATAACACATGTGTGGGGCATGAGGCCCAGATAAATAATTTAAGCTTCTGTGAAAGAAGCCCCCAGGTATGAAGAGTGCGGCTAGCGCATCTGTAATGTGCAGGTAAGGCACAAGGTGACCCTTGAAGGCCTAGAGAAATAATAAATGAAAGAAAGAAAGAAAAACAAGACAAATAATGCATATGCGAAAAATGGACAAAGGGAGGGGACTAACTTAGAGTCCGGTGCTAGGTGTAGAATCTTCGGAGCCTGGCCGCGTTCCATGGGTTCGGCTCGAGTCGACTAGTCGATGCATCCCGCAGTCGGTACGCTCCACCGGTCAGAACTTGGTCAATAATGAAGGGACCTTCCCATTTGGGCTCAAGCTTGTTCTTTTTCTTATCCGGCAGGCGTAGAACTAGTTCGCCAATGTTATAGGTTTTGGCCCGTACTTCTCTGCTTTAGTATCTGCGAGCCTGTTGCTGATAAAATGCGGAACGGGCTTTGGCTGCGTCGCGCTCCTCCTCCAGGGTGTCCATGCCCATCGAGCTCGGCTTCTCTTTCTTCGTACATGCGCACTCGAGGTGAGTCATGAATTATGTCACAGGGCAAGACTGCCTCTGCGCCGTACACCATAAAGAAGGGTGTATATTCGGTACTATGATTCGGTGTGGTTCGCAGCCCCAGAGTACAGAGTCGAGCTCCTCTACCCAATGCGTGTTAGACTCTGTTAAGGAACGCACTAATCTGGGTTTAATGCCGCTCATTATAAGACCATTTGCTCGCTTGACTTGACCGTCGGTTTGTGGGTGATAGACTGAGGCATAATCGAGCTTGATGTCCATTTTGCTGCACCAGAGTTTTACCTCGTCGGCCATGAAGTTCATGCCTTTATCAGTGATCATGCTGTGGGGGACGCCAAAACGGTGTACAACCCCGGATATGAAGTCTATCACTGGCCCGGATTCGGCTGTTTTAACAGGTTTGGCCTCTATCCATTTGGTGAATTTATCCACCATGACCAGTAAGTATTTTTTCTTGTGGGTTCCCCCTTTAAGGGGTCCAACCATGTCAAGCCCCCAGACCGCAAAGGGCCATGTAATGGGGATTGTTCGGAGGGCGGTGGGTGGCATGTGGCTTGGTTTTGCAAAGAGCTGGCAACCGGCGCAGCGTTGGACCAAGTCCTATGCATCTGCCCGGGCCGTTGGCCAATAGAATCCTGTATGGAAGGCCTTGCTTACAAGAGCTCGGGCTGCGGCGTGATGACCGCCGAGTCCGGCGTGAATTTCTACCAAAAGATTCCGCCCTTCCTCTTCGGACATGCACCTTTGAAGGACTCCGGTAGTGCTTTGTTTGTACAGTTCTCCCTCATGGACCCTGTAGGCCTTGGATCGCCGCACTATGCAGCGTGCCTCATTTTGGTCCTCCGGAAGTTCCTGTCTAGTTAGGTAGGCCAGGAATGGTTCTGTCCATGGGGCAATAATGGCCATTATTTTGTGGGATGAAGGTGTTATTTCGGTGGTGGAGCCTCCGATTGTGTCAGAGAGTTCGGTATCGGGTATTTTTGCCGGGTCCGGACTATTTTTACCGGTGTCCCCTTCCCATACTACGGATGGCTTGAACAGCCTTTCCAAAAATATGTTGGGGGGAACCGCACCACATTTTGCGCCGATGCGGGCGAGGATATCCGCCGCCTGATTGTTTTCCCGAGCCACATGGTGAAATTCGGGCCCCTTGAACCGAGCTAACATTTTTAGGACGGCGTTTCGATAGGCCGCCATTTTCGGATCCTTGGCGTCGAAGTTTCCATTTATTTGGGATATTGCGAGGTTTGAATCCCCGCGCACCTCCAGGCATTGAATGCCCATGGAGACTGCCATCCGAAGACCATGCAACAGAGCTTCGTATTCGGCTGCATTGTTGGAGTCTGTATACAATATTTGCAATACGTACCGAATGGTATCTCCGGTTGGGGACGTCAGGACGACGCCAACCCCTAGACCAGCCAGCATTTTAGAACCGTCGAAGTGCATGATCCAATTGGAGTATGTGTCATACTCTTTACGGAGTTCGGCCTCCGTCCATTCGGTGACGAAGTCGGCCAATACTTGCGACTTAATGGCTCGTCGAGGTTTGTATGTTATGTCGAACGGGAGGAGCTCAATGGCCCATTTGGCAATCTGGCCCGTAGCGTCGCGGTTGTTTATAATATCATTAAGTGGCACTTCCGAGGCTACTGTAATCGAACACTCTTGAAAGTAGTGTCGCAGCTTCCGCGATGCCATGAATACCGAATATGCTATCTTTTGGTAATGCGGGTACCATGATTTGCATGGAGTGAGGACAATGGATACATAGTATACCGGCTTCTGAAGGGGTAACTTATGTCCGTCCGCTTCCTGTTCGACAACGAGCACCGCGCTGACAACTTGATGAGTTGTCGCAATGTACAACAGCATTGGTTCGCCGATGTTTGGCGCGGCCAGGATTGGGTTGGTTGCGAAGATGGCCTTTATTTCTTCCAATCCGGCTGTGGCCATGTCCGTCCACTCGAAGTGTTCGGTGCGCCGAAGGAGGCGATAAAGGGGTAAAGACTTTTCTCCTAAGCGGGAGATAAAGCGGCTTAGAGCCGCCACGCATCCAGTTAACTTCTGGATTTGTTTGAGGTCTGTTGGGGTAGCCAACTGTGACAAAAGCTCAGATTTTAGCCGGATTAGCTTCAATACCTCTACTGGAGACAATGAAACCCACGAGCTTTCCGGCTGGTACGCCGAACACGCATTTTTCCGGATTGAGCTTGATGTCGTATGTTCGTGGTTGTCGAATGTGAGCCTCAAGTCGTCTATCAAAGAGTCGACGTGTTTGGTTTTGACGACCACATCATCTACGTATGCCTCTACTGTTTTGCCGATTTGTTTCTCCAGACATGTCTGAATCATGCGCTGATATGTTGCGCCGGCGTTTTTAGCCCAAAAGGCATTGTCTTAAAACAGAAGGGACCGTCTGGTGTGATGAATGCCGTTGCGGCTTGGTCGGACTTCGCCATCTTGATTTGGTGGTAGCCGGAGTATGCGTCGAAGAAACACAATGACTCGTGTCCTGTGGTAGCATCAATGATTTGATCGATGCATGGGAGGGGGAAGGGATCCTTTGGGCAAGCTTTATTGAGGTCTTTGAAATCGACACAAAGGCGCCAGGATTTGTCCATCTTTGGTACCATCACCAGGTTTGCTAGCCAATCCGGGTGTTTTATTTCTCTGATGAATCCGGCCTCCAATAACTTGGCTAGTTCTTCTCCCATGGCCTGTCTCTTAGGTTCGGAAAAACGCCGAAGAGCTTGCTTGACCGGCTTGAATCCCTTGAGGATTTTGAGGCTATGCTCGGCCAGCCTGCATGGGATTCCTAGCATGTCTGAGGGATGCCAGGCGAATATGTCCCAGTTCTCGCGCAAGAACTCTCATAGTGCAGCGTCCACAGCGGGGTTTAACTATGCCCCGATGGAAGCTGTTTTTGTAGGGTCCGTGGGATGGACTTGGAATCTGACTATTTCATCCGCTGGTTTAAAAGAGGTGGACTTGGATCTTTTGTCGAGTATCACGTCGTCCCTGTCCACTGTGGAGCGTAGCGTGGTTAATTCCTCGGCCGAGAGGGCTTCGGATAGTGCCTCGAGGGCCAATGCAGCTGTTTTGTTTTCGGCGCGGAGTGTTGTGTCCGGATCGCTGGCGAGAGTGATGATTCCGTTGGGCCCGGGCATTTTGAGCTTCATGTAACCGTAATGGGGTACTGCTTGGAAGATTGTGAACGCCTCCCGTCCTAGAAGAGCGTGGTAACCACTGCTGAACGGGGCCACTTGGAATGTAATTTCTTCGGACCTGTAATTATCCAGCGTGCCGAATACCACATCTAGTGTGATTTTCCCAGCATAGTGTGCTTCCCTACTGGGGATGATTCCTCTAAAGGTTGTGCTACTTTGCTCAATGCGGTTCCAGTCTATTTCCATCTTTTGAAGAGTTTCCTCATAGATGAGGTTTAATCCACTGCCGCCGTCCATGAGTACTTTGGTGAGTCGAAAGCCGTCCACGATTGGACTGAGGACCAGAGCGGCTGGTGGTCGGGCTGTTCGAAATTTAGGTTCGTCACTGGCATTGAAGGTAATAGCCGTGTCACTCCATGGATTTATTGTTGCTACATGGTAGATTCTGGCCATGCCGCGGAGTGTTCGCTTGCGCCTATTATTTGACGCGAAGGTCTCGAAGACTGTTAACATCGTATTGTTATCCACGGGATGGTGCTTTGTGGTATTTTGGATAAGAAGATCCTCACCACTTTTGGCCACCTGCCGGAGTATCCAACATGCTCTAAGGCTGTGCGTTGGTATTGTATCCATTGTACTATGAATTTTGCAGGCTCCGTTGAGCCATCCCTCCAGTACGGTTCCATGCCCTGTAGAGGGTTTTTGCTTTTTGGTAGTTGACCCGGGTGTATTGTGATAATGCACCCTTTTATTGCAGACTGGTTTGTATTCAGGGCCGGATTAACCCAAAAGCTTGTTTCAGTTTTCCAGGCACTTTCCATCGCACAATACTTTCGTACTATGGATGCCAAGTCAGCGAAGCGTGTTATCTCACGGCGATTTATGGCGTTAAGGATTCCCTTGTCCGTCCAATTATTGCAGAAAAATAGGATTGCGTCTTCCTCGCGACAGTCCTTAACCTTGTTCATCGCAAGGAGGAATCTGGCCCAATAGTGATGTACTGTTTCCTGGGGCTCTTGCCTGATGTGGGAAATATCGCTTATGTTTGGGTGGGTGGGTGGAATTGAATCCGAACCCTTACTAGATCTGGGGTCCACAGGCCGAGGAGTTTCTGATTTTGGAAGTTCCGGTTCCGGGGTGTTACCCGATAATCCTGGCCCGCAGCCTGACTCTAAGTTCATGGATTGGATGTTGTCCTCCCGCGAACGGGTGTCCGGTTCGGAGAGCTCGGGAATCTGGACATAGTTGGTCCTCAAGATAGAGGAAAGGTTGCCACGTTGTTCCTCCACCACTTCAATATGATGGCTGACCGGTGGAGAGTTAATCTCCCTTTGATCGGGTTTAATCCCAATCCGATCATAGTCCGTAGCGACTCCCAAGGTGGAGATGCGATCCAAGAGCTCGTTTAAGGAGGCGAGCTCCATTGGATCCATCTGTTCGGCAAGTGCCGATTTGATGTGGGGGTTGTTTTCGATGACCCGAGAAGTCATCGTCGGCGCGGCGGCCGAACAGGCGGTCATGATGAAACCGCCTAGCTGGAGAGTTTGGCCGACAGCCAAAGCTCCCCCAACAGTAGTACCATATTTAAAGATGAGACGAGACATCCTTCCTTCTGGCGACGGCACAGAGGAACTCTCAATGAAAGCACCAATGTCGGTCTCAAAATCTGCGGATCTCGGGTAGGTGTCCCGAACTGTGCGTCTGAGGCGGATGGTAACAGGAGGCAGGGAACACGATGTTTTACCCAGGTTCGGGCCCTCTCGATGGAGGTAAAACCCTACGTCCTGCTTGATTTATTCTTGATGATATGGGTATTACAAGAGTTGATCTACCACGAGATCGGAGAGGCTAAACCCTAGAAGCTAGCCTATGGTATGATTGTATGTTGTCCTACGGACTAAAACTCTCCGGTTTATATAGACACCGGAGGGGGCTAGGGTTACACAAGGTCGGTTACAATGGAGGAGATATACATATCCGTATTGCCTAAGCTTGCCTTCCACGCCAAGTAGAGTCCCATCCGGACACGAGACGAAGTCTTCAATCTTGTATCTTCATAGTCCAACAGTCCGGCCAAAGGATATAGTCTGGCTGTCCGGAGACCCCCTAATCCAGGACTCCCTCAGTGGGCCTTATTGCCACTTGTGCGCGCGCGTTGAGCCCCTTGTATTATAATAGGGGTATAGCCATCAAACCTGTATCAATTATATATAGATGTACCGGACTCATCCAACCGTGTCCGTGGTCTTAACGACCCGTCAGATACTTTAGTTGGTGAGGCCGTTTACTGTGCGGCTGCCAAGGCAGCCCCACTGTCTTCGACGCGCAAGGAGCGCTCAATATTTCCATTTACTTTGATGATGCCGCATGGACCGGGCATCTTAAGCGTGAGGGAAGCGTAATGTGGTATTGCGTTAAAGCGAGCGAAAGCCTCGCATCCGAGCAATGCTTGATAGACACTTTGGAACAGAGCGATGTGGAAGGTTAAACTTTCGTTGCGGAAGTTATCAGGGAAGCCGAATATAACCTCTAGTAGCAGGGAGCCCCTGCCATGGGCCCCTGGGCATGGCATTACTCCTTTAAAGGTAGCATTGCTGCGGCAAATTTTTGTTGGGTCTATCCCCATTTTGCGGACTGTGTCCTGATATATCAGATTTAAACTGCTGCCGCCGTCCATCAGGACTTGTGTGAAGTGGTATCCGTCAATTATTGGATCTAATACCAAGGCAGCCCATCCTGCACGCCAGATACTTGCCGAGTAATCCCGATGGTCGAAGGTGATCGGTTGGGACGACCAGTGGCGGAGCTCTGTGGTGATAGGCCCTCGGGCATGTCTTTCTAGGGGTGCCGCTTTGTTTTTCCCCTTTATCACGTGTAACACGTTGACTGTTTTTACTTCTAGTGGGCATTTCTTCTTTTCCCCTATGCTTTGCTTGCGAGGCTCATCCTCGTCTTCGCTTGTTGTATCCTGCCACTTGTGTTCGGCGTTGAGCTTGCTGGACTGCTTGAAGACCCAACATTCTCTGTGGGTATGATTTGCAGGTTTACCGAGGGTGCTATGGATCTGACATATTTGGTCCAAAATTTTGTTTAGGCTGGACAGTTCGTCTCTGTTGCCTTTGGAGGGCGGATTTTGCTGACCTGGCCGAGAGCTTATGAATCCGGCATTTACCGCCGTGCTCTTCGGGCTGTCTTCTTTATTCTGGCGCTTATTTTTGCTGCGTCGTGACTTCCCGTTTCCATCCCTGACTTCGGATGTACTTGGATCGCTGGTGCTGCATCTGGCTAACCAGCTGTCCTCACCCACGCAAAAGCAGGTCATGAGGCTTGTTAATGCTGCCATTGTTCTCGACTTTTCTTGTCCGAGGTGTCTGGCAAGCCATTCGTTTCGAACGCTATGCTTGAAAGCTGCTAATGCTTTGGCGTCCGGACAGTCGACTATTTGGTTCTTTTTGGTTAGAACCTGTTCCAAAGCTTTCAGGCTGACTCACCGGGTTGTTGAGTTATATGACTTAAATCGTCTGCATCCGGTGGTCGGACATATGTCCCTTGAAAATTTGCCCGAAAGGCATCTTCGAGTTCTTCCCAGCTTCTGATGGAGTTTTCGGGGAGGCTTTTAAGCCAGTGCCGAGCTGGCCCTTTGAGCTTGAGGGGTAAGTACTTGATGGCGTGGAGATCATCTCCTCTAGCCATATGGATATGGAGGATATAGTCCTCAATCCAGACCCTAGGGTCTGTTGTTCCGTCGTACGCCTCTATGTTTACGGGTTTGAATCCCTCTGGAAATTCGTGGTCCAGCACCTCGCGGGTGAAACATAGGGGGTGTGCAGCACCCCAGTATTTGGGTGTGCCGTGGTGTTCGGATGTTTGTTGTGTTGCATTGTATGTTGGAGCGCGCTTGCGTGGTCCATAGATGGATCTGGTTGCGCCGTCCTTTTGATGCAAGCCCTTACGCGGATCGCGTACTGGTTTATGTGTGGCATCATTTGCCGCTTTATGTTGGCGATGAGATCGTCTATCCGACCGGATGGCCATTTTATTTTTTAATTGCGGAGGATCTAAGGCCTCCTCATCAAATTCAGGTAGCAACTTTCGCTTCGGATAGCTCTTGGTATGGCGATTACTGTCGTACTTCGCTACAGTGTTGAGTACTTCACTCCATTTGATTTTGAGTGTGTCTTGTGCAGCCTTGAGCCTTTGCTTCTATTTTTTCAGACTCCTCGCAGTGGCAACCAGCCTTTGATGGGCATTTTGTTTGCTCCGGGTGGCTGTCCGGTGTGATGTCGACCAGACTGTTATCTTCTACGGGGTTGGGTTGTTCGGCATGATTTTCCGTGTTGCCGTGGTCGCGCAATCGTTCACCCTACTCTAACGCTGGGTCTATATGATCGTTGTTTCTGCCGAGGCGGGATTTGGAGCAGCGTTTACGCCGCCGCTTTGACTGCTTCTCGAGGGAACAACCCTTCGCTGCATCCTTCCGTTCCTCGTCGTTGTTTTCTTTGGGTGTGTCCACCATGTATACGTCATATGATGAGGTGGATGTCCGGTGCCTTGTGGGCAGTGGTTCCTCGTCGCCTCCCGCATTGTCGTCCATACCGTCGATGTCTTCGGAGTCGAAGTCGAGCATGTCGGTTAAGTCATCGACAGTGGCTACTAAGTGGGTGGTGGGTGGGCGGCGAATTTCTTCGTTATCCGCGTCCCAATCCTGCCGGACGTAGTTCGGCCAGGACTCTCCTGACAAGGAGAGAGACCTTAATGAGTTCAGTATGTCGCCAAAGGGCGAGTGCTGAAAAATATCCGCGGAGGTAAACTCCATGATCGGCGCCCAATCGGATTTGACGGGAAGGGGCGCAGGCGGTTCGGAGTCTGTGGCCGGAGAACGATTCGGCAGTTTGGCAACACGGCTCTCGTGAAGGGTAAGGTCGATATTCGGCTCAATCGCCGCAGAGGATACGGCCTCCGTGGCGGGGTCTATCCACCCGTCCATGGATGGCGCAACTGGCTCCGAATTGAGGGTCGGAGCGGCTGCCGGTGCGATTTCTTGAACACTGTCCGATGGTAGAGCTAAATCGTACTCATCGTGACCGCGTGGCGCACAAGGCAGGGGCTCGAATCCGTTGAAGATCAAGTCTCCGCGGATATCGGTCGTGTAGTTTAAGCTTCCAAACCTGACTTGGTGGCCAGGGGCGTAACTTTCGATCTGCTCCAGATGGCCAAGCGAGTTGGCCCGCAGTGCAAAGCCGCCGAACACAAAGATCTGTCTGGGGAGAAAAGTCTCACCCTGGACTGCATCACCATTGATGATCGTAGGAGACATCAAGGCTAACGGCGACGACACAGAGGAACTCTCAATGAAAGCAGCAATGTCGGTGTCAAAACCGGCAGATCTCGGGTAGGGGGTCCCGAACTGTGCGTCTAAGGCGGATGGTAACAGGAGGCAGGGGACTTGATGTTTTACCCGGGTTCGGGCCCTCTTGATGGAGGTAAAACCCTACATCCTGCTTGATTTATTCTTGATGATATGAGTATTACAAGAGTTGATCTACCACGACAACGGAGAGGCTAAACCCAAGAAGCTAGCCTATGGAATGATCGTATATTGTCCTACGGACTAAAACCCTCCGGTTTATATAGACACCGGAGGGGGCTAGGGTTACATAAGGTCGGTTACAAAGGAGGAGATATACATATCCGTATCTCCTAGCTTGCCTTCCACGCCAAGTAGAGTGCTATCCGGACGTAGGACGAAGTCTTCAATCTTGTATCTTCATAGTCCAACAGTCCTGCCAAAGGATATAGTCCGGCTGTCCAGAGACCCCCTAATCCAGGACTCCCTCACTAGCCTAGCGAATACTAGCATCTTCAAGCACCTTCAAGCATCTTGCAGCATATAGAAGAGTACAGATCAACATAATGTAAAGTAGTAGTGTTATCAACCTCCGCCAGAGATCCTTTCTCGACTCCCTACGAGAAAGCAATCCCAGAGCCATACTATCCATTTCTCATCACAATCCAATTCTCATCACAAGTATCCAGTTATAGTTGTATCGACCGGGATACAACTCCAAGTGTCCGTTACCGTAGGACAGGCTATCGATAGATGTTTTCTTCCCTGCAGGGGTGCACCAACTTACCCACAACACTTGATTAACTCCGGCCGGACACACTTTCCTGGGTCATGCCCGGCCTCGGCCAAACAATACGCCGCAACCCGACCTAGGCTTAATAGAGAGGTCAACACACCGGACTAAGCCTATGCCCCCAGGGGTCATGGGCCATCGCCTCGGGAACTCATGCACGTTGCGTGGCCGGCCGGTGGGAAGACCTAGCTACCTCCTTCAACAAGGCAGGAGCTTACGTAGTCCAACCCGACGCGCGCCGCTCAGTCCCTGATGTCTATTAAGCTTCGACTGATGTATACAACGTAGAACGCCCATACTATGCCCACATGATGGTTAGTGTTATCAAGCCAGAGGCCCCTCGGATCAAATATCCAAATCATAGTGGATTAGGAGCACGCGGTAACGAGCAGAGACTCACGATCGATGTGACCCCGGCTCCCCGTCTCGAGTACTTGCGGGAAGGGCTAAGAATGCCCGGCCACGCCTCGTAAGTATCTCGCGGGCACCTTCCAGGTCAACCCGACTCCACATCACTCGCTATTAAGCTCGCGCGGGTACCCCTCAGGGTCGACCCGTCTTTAGTAACATGGCTCAGTGCAAAGTCATAGTAACCATAGTAACTGTGTGTCTAACACCAAGGGGAAAACCTGAGGAATCACCCCCGGTGTATGTCATCAAGGTGAACGTAAGAGGATCCACCCTCGAGGTTCACACTTGAGGGGTTGCACGACAGAGCGGTAACAAAAGTGGTTAAGGAGGAAATCACCCTCGATGACCTCCACCGTATAGCTACACTACAGAGATCTCATCAGGAGTGATGTAAGAGGTTCCACCCTTGGCACTCAATGGCAACTCTACAGAGTCGTGGAACTAGGGGGGTGATATGCGGTGTCGGGGCCTGGACGTCGATCACGTTGATCGAGTCATCGAACTTAAAGCAAGGCAACTGGGACAAGGTGGGGGTCACTGATGGATCACTAACCAACCTATACTGAGAAGTTTAGGATAAGCAGGTAAGGTATGAAAGCAGGTAATAACAACAGGCTATGCATCAGAGTAGGATCATACAGAAAGCAGTAGAAGTTCTAATGCAAGCATGAGAGGGAAAGAAATGGGCGATATCGGAATGCTCAAGGGGGTTTGCTTGCCTGGTTGCTCAGACAAGAAGGAGGGGTCGTCGGTGACGTAGTCGATCACAGCGGCATCATCGGTCTTGGGGTCTACCGGGGAGAAGAGGGGGAAGAAATAGTAAATACAGAGCAAACAATGCATCACGAGGCATAACATGATGATGGGCAGAGCTAGGGTTGCCCAAACGTAGTACTGCACGTTGCAGACGGAGGGGATAAACATCCGAGGATGAATTCCCTACGTTAGGCGGATTCCAGACAGATGAAAGAGAGGGGACAGTTCCATGTTCAGCATGCTAGGGGCATGTGATAGGTGAATGGACCATGCATTTGGATTCGTTGTATTTTTCTGAGCAACTTTCATATAGAAAACATTTTCATCCGAGCTACGGTTTAATTTCTACGAATTTCTAAAGATTTAAACAATATCCTGGAATTATTTAAATTAACAGAAAGGGAAATATGACATCAACATGATGCAATGCTGACGACAGCAGGTCAACAGGTCGGCTGACCAGTCAAACCAGACAGGTGGTGCCCACATGTCAGCCACTGTAACTAACAGAGTTTATATTAAACTAAACTAAGGTTAAATAGCTACTGGGCCCCACATGTCAGTCTCTAATTAGTAACTAATTAGGTTTTAGATATTTAAAACATTTTAATTAATTAAAATAGGCGGTGGGGCCCGCGTGTCAGTGGCACTGGCTGCCTGGTCAGCAGTTGACTATATGACCAGTCAACTAGGACCCGCGGGGCCCACTGGCAGTGGCACAGGGGTGGCCCCAGGCCAACCACCTAGGCGGCGGCCGGCGTTCGCCGCTGGCGACGTCAGAACGCGGCGGGGGCAACCGGGCCTCGTCGGAAACGTGCTAGGGGCGGCCCTTTCACGTGCGGTTGGCACCGTTCGAACACGCGCACGACGGCGCGTCGACTGGGGGCGGTGGCGTCGCCGGAGTTGGCTGGAGCGGCGCCGACGAGCAGCGAGAGTGGCGGTCGCGCTCGGGCGAAGACGAGGATGGTGCTACGGGACACCGTTTTTAGCGCGGTTGGGCTCGTTCGAACGAGAAGACGACGGTGAGGCGATCTGGGGTGGTGGCAGAGGCTGCGGTGGTCTGGAACGTCGACGACGAGCGGAAAGGCGGACGCCGGACTTCGGTCGTTGTCGAGAACAGGTTTGGGGTGCGTTTGCGGGCAACTCAAGCGGCTAGACGAGGCCTACGCGGTGCGGTGAGCGTGATGGTGGCACGCACGGGACCCTTGGGTCGCCGTGGCTGAGTCGGTGATGAGCTCACACGGAGCCGCGTTCGGGAACGATGGGGAGGAGGAGCTACAGCGCCGGAATCTACCCATACTGCGGCAACAAGCAGGTGGCGTAGGCCCTACCGCACCAGAGCTTGGTCAGAAAGCAAGACGGGTACCGCAGATCGGGATCTGCTGCCTTGGCGCCGTCGAACGAAGAAACGATGCACATCCTCCCTTTCCACCGGCGGACAGGATGCGCACTACAAGAAATATGTCAACTGGTGACCAGCACTATTGGTCACTGAATGGTCACTGTTTTCAATTTGTGACCTTTTTGTGACCAAAAACATAAGGTCAAAAGCTGGCGGTCATAAACCGACTATAGCGACCTTTCTTCTGGAATGGTCGTAGACGTTTATGACCAAAATATCTACTGTGGCGTTTTGGTCACTAGCAACCTCCTCAGGCCACGTAGGCATCCAGCGTGGCAATCTGATGTGGCACAAGATTCAGCCCGGTCCAATTCGATTTTCTACATGGGCCTAGCCCAACAATTCGACCTTTTTACTGTATATTTTCTCTAGCTACATGGGTTATTTTTTCTAATAGTTTTGATTTCTACATTGGCCTGACCCAACAATTGGGCCTTTCGTTTTTGGGCCATGGCCTTTTGGGCTCAACAGTTACATTTCTTTTTTTAAGACAGATCCAATAGTCAGATGGGTTTGAGTGGGTCCCAATGGTCAGAGTCATGTTCTTCAAATTTTGATTTTCCAGTAAATAAAAACAAATATTTAAATCAGAACTGACTGAAAACGACCAAATTTGGCACCTTACAATCAAACATACACCACGTTTATAATCGAACATACTTCACATCAGGTTTATAGCCACCAAGAACACAACTAAATATCAAAATATAACTATCTATCAGAGTATAACTAGCTCCAATGAGCTAGAACTCAATGCTTCTTCACTTCTTGGAGCCCACGACGAAACACGAATGAAGTACAACATCTGCAAGTTATCAAACAATACGGTAAGGAGCAAAATAAAGGCAATCTAAAAGCACATTAACTTGTAGGCAGTCTGTGTGCATAAATAAAGTAAAACAAGCAAAATGAGGCATAGAAATCAGTGGATACAAGTAGTTACTATCAGCTGCAAGTAAATACTACTCCAATCACATCAGGTTTACAATCCTATAAATGCGACATTTTTATCATGTAAGCATAGAAGGACAAATTAAACATCATTTAGATGTTTGAAACAAAGAACCAGAATTTAACCATTTGAACGGCAAAAAAATTGTTCCAGTAGATCATATCCGGTTTAAATTAACTCCTTTGACAACAATATTATACAACATCAAAGAAGTATACATACTGATCAGGTTTAATTAGCACATAGAAGCCAAATACCAGTAACCGATGAAGAAAAAATCCTGATATACAAAGCTAAGCTCATTGTGCATTTTCTTTTTCAATGTGATACACAATAAGCATAAGTAACCACCAAAATCTCTCAATACCGATCATTAACTAGAGACCTCCCGGGAGCCAAAGCCCTAACAGCCATGGCATCGACTAGAAGAGTTGGTGTGCAAAGAAAAAGCGACTACCTCTCAGGGGCCGTAGACGGCGGCGATGACCCTGGTGTTGCCCATCTCGAACATCGCCGACCCGTCGGCCCTGGAGAAGATGTCAACCTCGCCCTTGAGCTGCCGCGTCTGCAAGGCAAGGCAGCAAACAGGAAGAATCAGAGGCAGTCGAGCCAGCATGAAGAGGATGAGGCTGCTCTGCTGTGGACAAGAAGAGTTTAGCTAGGTATGATTGTTAAAAGAAATCAACAAGACAGTGTAACTGTAGCAAACAGTATTCAGAGCATCATTACCCAGTCATACTCTCCGCGGACCCTTTCCACTCCATACTCCATGCCTACATACACTCCAGCAACAGCACCTGCAGATTAACAGAAGAACCATCTGAATGTGTCAGTGAACATCAGAAGAAACGGACGAGTGTTTGACGCCAATGCATTTATATCAGCCAAATAAAACAACAGAGTAATACGCTTCTACTTGGTTACCCCAATATGCGCCCTCCTTGCACATTTTCTTTAGCTGCATAAACGACCAGAATACCATATTAGATTTCTGAATCGGGAAGAACATGTTTGAATAGAGAAGACGGAAACAGGACTCAAGCGAACAAGATAGGGGAAAGGAGAGGACCTTCCATGGCCCTCGTCTTGATTACATATTTTTGGCAACTGTGCACTGCCTTGATTACATATTTTGTAACCACAGCCCCAAAAAAATGTAAGTCATCGACTCACAATCAAGCATACCAAATGGTTTTTTCAAACACATCCTGGCTTTCCCCAAACTGAACTTACTAGTTAAAGCAAAGCTATCGGCACAAGATTCTGACAGAAAATGGCCACTCCAAGCCATCCAAATCATAAACAATACACCATGGATACATAATGATACCTACCGAGATTCAGTTTCAGTTGAGCCTAAAATAGTCTGACAGTCCAAGCGCACACGTTTGGCTTGGGGCATATCTCTCTAGATAACAAACAGTATGACTTCTAATAAATAATAACCAATAGTACTGCCCCCAGATGAGCTGCTCATACATAATGATAAGTCAACTAACAGCTAAAGCAGAGCATAACTTCATAAATATGACCATTTTCAGCATCATCTCCAAGAGGAAGAAAAAGTCAAAGAGGCCGCTATATGTACAAATAAACACACTGGCATTTGCCACATAGGGCTAGCAAGCCAGCACTGAACCATGTGCATAATCTACTATAAATAAAGTGTCCTTTAAATCTGATTATAGGACACAAGCAAGATCATGATCCTCTATTTCTCTCTCTCAACCAAAATCTTGATTCTGCATTATAGTCCGCACAACAATCCTATCGCTCAATATGATTATTTTCAGCAGCATCTCCCAGAGGAAGAAAAATTCGAAGAGGGCGCTATATGTATAGATAAACACATTGGCATTTGCAACACAGGTCTAGCTAGCCAACAATGAACCATGTGCCTAATCTGCTATAAATAGAGTGTCATTTAAATCTGATTACAGGACACAAGCAAGATCAAGATACTCTCTGTCTATCTCTCTCTCAACCAAAATTTTGATTTCACATTATAGTCTGCACAACAATCCTATCACTCCAATCTACGGTACAGGTGCAAGCCATGCCATAATAAACGAAGAGGGGATCCCAGATTTGTGGCTAGGAGGGGGGCGACGGGAGTGATAGGAAGAGCACCTGAAGGACGATGACAATGACGACGTGGACTACCGTCGCTCCTCCCGGTGATGGTGACCTCGGGCGGCAGCAGACGGCGGCTCGGCGCCAGGGTGCAGCGGGAGAACTCGACAGATCCGACCTAGAAACCCAAAAGAGCAAGTAAATTCAGCGCGCGAACCGAAGCAGAAGAGCCTCCCTGCGTGAAACCGCGAGGCGAGGTTAGAATTAAGCGAGGAGGGGAGGGAGGCGGGGCTTGGCTGACCTGCTCGATGTGGCCCTACGGGAAGTAGAAGACGAGGTCCCTGACTCGCGGGATGGTGACGAGCGGGCCGACGTAGGCGTGCCAGATCTCGTCATAGAGCGGATCCCCTTCTCGGAAAACCAGCGCCGGCAAACGTTAGCGACCAATGAGGAGGAGGATTGCGGCCCCGCTGGTTAGATCCGGAAGCCTGCGTACCTGCGGAGGGGCCTGCGGCAGCGCCATGGCGGCGGGTGGCATCTGCTGCTGCTGCTGGCCGGCGGCGTGGCGGGAGGAACCCTAGCCGCTGCCATGGGGATGGAGCTCCAGGTCCAAGCCCTTGCGGATCTGGGAGCCGCCGCCACCGCCCAACTTGCTCGCGCGCATTATCTCCATCTTCTCTTACGGTGAGGTGTGGGGAGGTGAGGGGAGGTGAGGGAGGGGGAGAGGGGGAGCGCCAGCGGCGAGGTCGGAGGGAGACGCGGCAGCCAAGATCTGGTGCCGGACGTGGCGGCGGCAAGGGAGGAGTGTAGCGCTAGGGTTTGCGCGAGAGAGAGGAGGGCTGGGTGGGGTTCATGCGAGGGAGAAGGGTTGGGTTGGGATTTTCTGCCATCGGATGGGATGGATCAATGGACGGATGGATGGACTGATGTTTGCCAGGTCATCGATCCAAGCCACTAGTGACTCCACCATCAGAATTAAGCTTAGGTAGTTTTTTTTGTTTCTCTTATGATTTTCACCCTCTAATTCAAGGTAAACATTCAACATATTAACCACTTATAGTTTTCTAAAATAAACCAATAGTGTGCACATATGTGTATCTTGGGATAACAAACAATGTTGATTTGGGGAGTTTTCACTTTCATTGCACAAAAGAGCCATTTTCCATTTTTCGAGTGCCCCAAATGAGGTTTTTTTGTGAATAACCTACCAAATAATTATTGCAAAATTGGACCAAATTATTTTTCTAAAATACTAGGACATATTTAATGCACAATTGACCAAATTATTGGGTGTAAAAAGTTTTGATCCACCTCTGGTGAAAAAGACAAATTTTCGCCGTTTCAACTGGAAGCGGGTCAAATTTCAACTACGGCTGCCTCATAGTTTGCTATTTATTTTTTATAAAAATCATTTCTAGGTACAAAAGTATCTATTTAATCAGAGAAACACCAAAACAATTCCAAGATTCAACCACTAGCTAGGAACGGTCATTCCCGCCGTTTTGACCGTATTTTGAAACAGGCATAAAAAATTCAAAAAAAAATCAAAAAATTGGAAAACCTTCGCATTGTGTCATCATATGTGACCAAGTTCCCAGGAAAAATAATAAACTTGTAATACGACAATTTTTTTAAAAAAAGTGTTCTCAGAAACGAGCTATCATGTGTGAAGATTCATGGCTTTCAAGTCAAATGATCAATCTTATGGCCACATTCATTGCCTAGTTTGTTCAAATAATCTCATATTGTACACAAGGGTGCATATTGGAATGGCAAACAATGTTGCCTAAGGGAGTTTTCATTTTCTTTGTACGAAAAATCAATTTTTCATTTTTCGAGTGCCCAAAAGGAGGTTTTTTGTGAAGGACCTCGCAAATAATTGTTGCAAAATTGGACGAAATCAATTTTATAAAACACTAGGACATATTTAATGCACAATTGACAAAATGGTTGGGTGTAAAAAGTTTTGATCCACCTCTCGTGAAAAAGACAAATTTCCGCCGATTCAGCTGGAAGCGGGTCAAATTTGAACTGCAGCTGCCTCATAGTTTGCTATTTATTTTTTCCAAAAATCATTTCTAGGTACATAAGTACCTATTTAATCATAGAAACACCAAAAAAAATTCAAGATTCAACCACTAGCTAGGAACGGTCATTCCCGCCGTTTTGACCGCATTTTGAAACGGGCATAAAAAATTCAAAAAAATCAAAAAATTGGGAAACCTTCGCATTGTGTCATTATATGTGACCAAGTTCCCAGGAAAAATAACAAACTTGTCATACGGCAATTATTTTAAAAAAGTGTTCTCAAAATCGAGCTATCACGTGTGGATATCAATGGCTTTCAAGCCAAATGATCAATCATATGGCCACATTCATGGCATAATTTGTTCAAATGATCCCATATTGTGCACAAGGGTGTATATTGGAATGGCAAACATTGTTGCCTAAGGAAGTTTTCATTTTCTTTGGACGAAAAAACCATTTTCCATTTTTCGAGTGCCCAAAAGGAGGTTTTTTTGTGAAGGACCTCCCAAATAATTGTTGCAAAATTGGACCAAATCATTTTTATAAAATACTAGGCCATATTTAATGCACAATTGACAAAATTGTTGGGCGTCAAAAGTTTTGATCCACCTCTGGTGAAAAAGACAAATTCCCGCCGATTCAATAGGAAGCGAGTCAAATTTGAACTGCAGCTGCCTCATAGTTTACTATTTATTTTTTCCAAAAATCATTTATAGTTACATAAGTACCTATTTAATCATAAATACATGGTTTGATGGCGATACGTCGAGGTTTGGGCGGTGGCCAAGGCCCCCAACTCTAGAGCGCGTAAACTCGCATGCCCGACGCGTGGTCACCGCGTGACCGTGGCGTTGCCATGTGTTCTGGGCAGCCTAGGCATGTCTAGTGGGTTGGGCACTCCCCAAGTAGGTTCTAGGAAGAAAATTACAACATAAGATTCTCACGAGGAGACCGATCGATGCTCAAACATGAATTAGCAGCCAAGTGATTGATTAGCGGTACGAGAAATGCACATGGCCAATGGGCGTGAGTTTTTGCTGAGGATGATCATCTACTAAGAAGAATGTCTTCGCAAATTTTCAGATCAAAAAGAGGATCCTAGGTGGTACTTGCTTTGCAAAGTACCACACTGGACAGAAATATGAATGTTGAAGCTGGGCTCAAAATAATGAATGGATTGAGCTGAAATTTGGTGGAGGATGGTTATTTGGGAATTGGAAAGCACCGTAGAAAATTGATACCATTTGGACATGCCAAAGTGATACTTCCTTCACAATGCTCTTCTATGGACAAAAACTTGGGAAAACTAGTGAGAGAAATTGGATGAATGAAATGAGCTCAAATTTGGTGTAGGTAAGTTACATAGGTACGGTTATGCCTTGGTAGATTTTCAGATCATTTGGGTAAGCCTAGATAGTACTTACTTCACAAAGCTTCTCTCGAGGTAGAAACTTTGGAAATTTCCTGAGAAAGATTTACTAGGAAAATGGAGCTGAATATTATCATGTGGCAATGATTTGGGTATGGAAGAGTGCCCAAAGAGTTTGAGGTTAATAGGAGGGGTCTACATAACACTTGCTTTGCAACGTGCCAATCTGGAAATTTGCCGAGCAAGATTTTCCAGGCAAATGGAGCTGAATTTTGTCTTGCGGCAATGATTTGGATAGGAAAGAGTGCCCAAGAATTCCGAGGGCAATCAAGAATATATAAATAGCACTTCCTTCATAAAGTGATGTTGTGAACAGAATAGGAAAATGAATATTGTTGAATTATTTTTGAACTAGGCAAGGAACTATTTTTACATATTTGACGAAGATATGACCCAAAGAATTTATGAGATTTTTTTGGGAATTTTCGGAATGACATAAATATAGGTTGCTTCACAACCTAGGCCAAAAATTGACACATGGACATGACACATAGGCAAAACTGATGAGGTGGCGCCAAGTCATACCAATCCACCACAATTGACAAGGTTATGACCATCTATATTGGTCATGATCAGCTAGAAATAAAGCAGCGGACTAGTGCTATCTGCTTTATGACCATTTCGTGTAAGGAAATTACGACCTTTCTGACCAAAATGGTCGCAATGGTTTAGGGTTTGGAGCCCCCCGAATAGCTTTTGACCAATTGGTCTAAAAAGGTCATAGATTTATGACCAATTCTTCCAGGGTCACTGACAGAAGGTCATAAGTTGACATATTTCTTGTAGTGGAGGCCGGATCAGTGACAAACGGTGAGAGAGAGAGAGAGGCCACCACCGCCTTGTGTGAGATACTCTGAAGAGAGACAAACCCCGGCAGGAAGGCTCCATTGTATCTAGTGGAGCGGACTACCTTTTTCTCCATAAAAATCGTTTTATATTATGTGTACGTGCCGAGCGATATAACTTTATTTAAAAATAACATGCCAATGCATCAAGTCGAGCTTTGTTTCGTGCACGCGTGGTACACGACCTCCGTAGGTAAACAACGGCTACACGCGCTCAAATTACCATGTGGGCTGCCATTTCCTACAGAAATGAGCTCCACCGTGTACTCATGCGGGTATGGTTGGGCACGAAGCGTGAGTACATGCACCTATTCTCTCTTCGTGTACGTACACCACCTATGTGGGGTTGTGTGGGAGATATACAAACGTAGAGAGATATACTGTGTGGGTTCGTGAGTGTTTTTTGGGAGGTGAGAAATAGACAAGCAATATGTGTGGATGATATTTCAATCAAAAATGTAACATATGCAATGTGTGTGAAATAGAGTCCTGGATATATCATATATATAGAGGGAGCGATCCACGAGAAGAGAGTGGAGATATCATCGGCTTGAGGTATCCATAGAATCGAATAGAGGGATGATGTGTGTGTGTGTGCGCGCGCGCGATCGATAAAGAGTGCCAACGAATTTGTGTGTGACCACATGAAAGATATAGGGTGGCTGGCCTACTAGAACATGAGAGGGGACAGGTGCAGTTTGACTCCGTGGCATGGATACCTACCTACAGCGCTCGACTATCGGTGTGTGGTGGGGGGTGGAGGAGACCTAATTAACTATATAGGTACAATGGCTGGTATATGTGTGGAGGAGGAGAGAGACCTACCTTATGTATTGAGGGAGATCGATCGGCATCCATGCATATGTGTAGGAGAGGAATAAGGTTGCGAGAGAGATAGAGCTAGAGTGTCGGAGGGGTTAGTGGTGGAGTTGCTTCTAACAAATGGTGGGGGAGGCTTGCTAGACAAACAGAGGGCACGCCTACAATATCAATAAGAGAGGGGATGGCTCCCTGTCTGTGCATGTGCGTGTGAGAGACGGGTCAGGAGGCATGCACGAATGATGAGGGGGACGATATGGTTGTGGGAGCAGACGTAACTACATTGGAAGATGAATCGTCCTTTGTCAGAGAAAGGAGGGACATAACTTGTGAGGTACGTCGATCGATGGGTGGGGGAAAATAGTTAAAGTCGACCCAGGTATATGTAGGGAGATCGATCAGTATACATGCATGTATGTGTTAGAAGCAAACAAGGCCCGGGGAGAAGGATAGAGAGAGGGGGATGCAGCTATGAGGTGGTGCGAAAGGCATACTATATCAAGGGGGAAGGAGTGTGCGAGTGCGAGATCGATGAAAAGAGGGGTGGGAGTGAGGCATGGACGGTGAGAAGAGAAGAGGGAAAGCTTGTGTTTGTGGTAGGCATACCTGGCTAGAGAGGCATATCGATAGATGTGTGCCGCAAAGAAGGAGCTGGGGCCCTACACACACCATGGGTGAACGACCTAAAGTGAAAAGACGAATTTGCGTAATGGAGCTAGATAATGTTGAGGGAGGGTGAGAGGGATGCGGGCGTGTGCATGCACGAGAGAAAGTTAGCGCTAGCTACAAAGATAAGAGGATTGTGTGGGTGTAGAAGACAAATAGAGATCATAATTCATTATAAAAAGTGAATTCGGATATTTGAAGAATTTATCATAGTGTTTTAAATCGACGTGTGCGTGAATATATATAACGGTGATACATATGGTGTGGTTATGAACATGTTATACTACATATAATATATTTTATCTCTACTCTTATAAAAACAGAGTTGTTGATGATGGTGTGCCTGCCATCCTGCAATATAGGCCGTCTAATTTATATCTAACGGATAGGAAGGAAACTATGGCAATTTTGAAAAAAATATACCCACACCCGTCTCCACATTTGCAAATAAGGCCTCCCCTCGATCATCTTGATGTTTCGTGGAACGCATGGGCATCTTGCTAGTACTACATATAATATATAGAACATTGATTATAATTTGGGATAATGTGTGGCTTTTGCAGCTCAGGGCTAAATATTTGTCATAATGTAGGGGGCGGGGCACTATACTTTGTGTGATAAACACGGTGTACGTATGGAACATGGTTTAGATTATGAATATCTAGTTAGTACATCAAATGTACTATTATTTGGAACCAACATCAAGTGTATTCAAAAAATTGAATTTGAGTTCATATAGTACACATAGTTCATATATATATATATATATATATATATATATAGTAATCATGTGGTGTGTTGTTAAGGTAATACACGAATGATGGTTGAAGTTGGCAACAATCATGATTGTAGATTCTTATCCAAATAGAGAAACGAATTCAAATTTAGTTCGAATTGCAGCTGTAGTATAGACATTTGGAATGCACTAAAATGTTGGTATGAGTAGGTTGCATGCATTATACAACTAGCGAAAAATTTTAAGTGGACATACCATGGATTCATAGCTTTGAATAGCATTTATATAGTGAAACGGGACAAGACTCTCTCTTTGTGTGGTGTGAATAGTTTTATTTTTTCGTTTTTTCGTTGAGGGAAGTGCGAATTGATTTGGTACGTACAAGTATAATCTTACACGTTAGGCTTGTCCCTAAAATTCAACCCGTGCCTTGTTATATCCCGAAAATTCAGATATCGTGCTCCCAAAACTCGCGCCTTCACAACCTGCGCCTTGCTATCTCGAAATTACAACGCGCGCGAAGACTCCCTCGAGCTGCCAAATCCTAACATGTGAAATCCCCCTTCTAACCGTGAGCTGAAAGGGCAGCTAGTTCAAATTGGTGGGGGTACTTTTGTAACACACCCTACATTTTGGACAAGCACGTCCCTAAGTCATGGTTCCCCCTTCCCATCGCCTCCTTTTCGCCATTCAAAATCCCAGGCCGTCATAACCTCTCCGCTCCAGCCGCGAAGCCCCACCCTCCTCCGTCCGCCACCTCACCACTGCCTAGCTGGAGCCTCTTCCCCGACTACGTCGTCCACCACAACAGCTTGACGTCCCTCATCCACCCCCCCGGATGAGGATTCGTTGTCCATCTCGTCGTCCTACCGGTTCAGCCACCCCATCCTCCATCTCCAAGGAGATGCTCCGACAATCGCCTTGTCTATCGCGGCTGCTCCATCCCCATAGCGTCGCCTTAACCTGCTCCAGCGGAACCGCAACATCCTCACCGACTCCTCCGACGAAGCCGAGGCCTACTCGGCGCCACCAAAGAGGTTGTACACTCATCACATCACACCTTCTCCTTAACTCAACCTCCCGGCACCGACAGTGCTCCATCCCGCACCCCCATGGCGCGGCTACCTCGAAGTTGGCGTCGCAGGCGGCATCTCCATGACGGTTCTTCCCCAGTGCGAGGCCCCTCCGGCGGCGGCGTCCATACTAGCCGGATCAGCTGCTTCTGCTCCGGCTCTCGCTCGCTCGCGCTGCTGCTGCTGCTCTCCCCCTCGCTCGTGATGCTACTCTGCTCCAATTTAGCTACACTTTAGTCGACTGAATTGACTTTTGGGTCAGTCGATTTTAAGGGGGTATGGGGGCTCGCCGGAGTTAAGGAAGAACCACCCGCAGCGGGGAGGGGGCTCGCGGGAGAGGTACCCCACTATCTATCTTAGGGTTCAGGGTGGGGGCGGTGGTCACCGGCGGTGGGGGTGCGGTGGGGGGTGGTGGCGTGGGAATCGCCGGAGAAAAAGCTCGGCGTGGGGGGCCTAGAGGGCCGGCCGAGGCGGCAGCGGACTGGCGGTGGGTAGTGGTTTCGGGGTGGCGAGGCTGCGCAGGAGCGCCACCGGCCGTGGGCGGCGGGGGCCGGCGGTTCGGCCGGTGGTGGCTGGCGGCTCAGGGGGGTGCAGGTTGAAGATGAACCGCAGGCCCTCCCTAAACTACATGTCAAGTGCCTCTCTACTACCATTGCGTTCAGTTTTCACAGTAACACTCAGATTCCACAGTAAATTTCAGTTTCGACAGTTAAGTTCCGAGTCAATAGTTTTTACCTCATCTGTAGTAGTCCGGTGGTTTTTGGTGATCTAAATTTTACATCTATCAATTTTTGGTAATGTATTTTACATCATCAATTGGAGAGGCTATTAGAATCCCACTTGAGATTAACGATGTATGTCTTGTGCTGCTTCAACCTCGACGTCTTACGGCTCGCCGGAGCTGCTCCAACGATGGAACTATCCATCACAACATAGCAGTGACCTGGACGCCATCCACAGATTCCTCAGATCTTCCTCCACACCTCTGACAGCCACCTCTGCCTCAACTTCTTCAGCAACCAACCCAATGATGCTGAGGTCGACACGGCTACGGCAAAGTGGTTGTACACTTGTCGCATCACTTATTACTCTACATTCATGTCGATCCATTAGGGCTATTTTGGTTCAACAGAAAAACATAGCAATGGGAAATTTCCCTATGGCACTCTACTATTCAAATATTCATGCATTTTGTTGGAAGGAATGGAGCAAAACACCACCTGGACCTACTTTCCAAAATCCTATGCATGAAAACAAGACCAAGTGCATTAGTGGAAGAATAACATTCTAACTGTACACGCTTTCATATGGTTTCACTTTATTTTGGCCATGTTTCTTTGCATTCCTCTGCTCTTCCAATTCCTGTGAACCAAACACCCAAGTTGACAAAAATCCTGTGTTCACAAATGCTCTGTTTCCCATGTGCATTCCTATCCTATTCTGGTGTTTTTCCTATCCCTGCGTTTTTAGAATCATGCAAGCCAAATGAGCCCTTATAGAATTACTTCAGTTACAGGTAGGTGTCGAAGAAAACTTTGTGTGGTTTGTCCTGCTCCTGCCGCGGCGTCGTCCACCTCACCTTAGCTGCTCCATTGACAGAAGCATCCACTAAACCAGACATCACAACTCCTGACCGTCTTTCGCCACCTCAGATCACCTTCCCTACTGCTAGCACCCACTGCAACGGCATCACCATCATCGACTCAGCAGATGAACCTGAGGAGTACACGGGTCCACAAGAGAGGTCGCACTCTTCTGTTTCTGCTTATGTTATGCATTCCTTAATATTACCTGCTACTTTATCGTCCTGTTCACCTCTTAGACTCCATGTCAGGTCCAAATTAATGTTCAAACTTGAGTTCTAAATTAGTTGTGGGGCACATATCGAGGCAGCAATGAGTGTCTCTGTCTAATATCTGGTTCACCTAGGGTATGCCTATGTTGTTCATCTTGGGTGGGAAACAAATAGTAAAGCAATCATCAGCATGTTATCATTATTTTTGGATCCATCCACTGGTTGTTACCATCACTCTAGATTTCTGCATGCTCTCCTTACATAATCTCACTATATTTTTTGTATGCATGTCAGATATTGTACACACTCATGTCGAACATGTAGAGAAAAAGAGAAGAGTTTTGCACGGCAATACAATGTCATGCAGACATTGCTCCATGGTGGGTTCAATGCCAAACCCTCCCCCCTCTCCAGATTGTAATCCAGAGGAAGATATTTGTTCTGAGGTGGATTCAGACATAGCTGACCACTCCTATTTATCCCCCAAGGTGTTTGCTCTAACTTGGCATGATGGTGTTAGTCATATCATGCATATGTTGCCTTGCAGTGCCTACTTTCGACATCATATATGTCATCTGCTTAGTTTAGACATGTTCTATAATGCCACTTGTTTAGTTTCAATATCATATATGGGAATTATGCAGTCTCATGTCTTTTAGCCAGCCATAATGTATGTGAAATCTGCAATGCCATCCTGCTTAACCAGGCATCATATATTTGAGTGATATCTTTCCCATCCTTTTCTTCATTACATTTCCATTTGTCGACAATATTTGTACATTAAACTACTCTTCGTGTGAATCAGCCATTTGAGTGGGTGATGGAAAAATCTGGAGTGAAAACAAGGCCTTCAGAGCAGACAGTGCTACCTGTCGAAGTAGATCTCTTACTAGGTCCGGATAGCTCTTCAGAGATGGATTCAGAGATAGATGACCAGTCCTACTCCCCCACCGAGGTGTATGCTCTAACTTGGCATGGTTATACTACTCATATCATGCATATGGTGTCTTGCATTGCATAGTTTAGACATCATATACACAATATTCAACACCATGTTCTTAGTTCAGACATCATATATGCGAATGCCCTCTGCGTAGCATATAAATCACATATGTGACTTAAATCATGCTATCCTGATTACTTAGATAACATGTATGTGAATTATGTCATGCGATCCTATTTAGTTAGTCATCATATCTTTGAATTATGTTATGCTATGCTATCCAGTTTAGATAGACATCATATATGTGAAATTATGTCATGCTATCCGTTTTAGTTAAACAATATACATGTCAACTATTTCATGCCCTCTTTTTTCCGTACTATCTATTGCATATGTCTCTCATACAATGTTTGTACATTCAACTATGTTCCCTGTTTATCAACCATTTGAATTGGAGCGGGTGATGGCAGTATCTAGCGGAGTAAAAACACAGTCTTCAAATAAAACAGTGCTACCTCTTGGTGGAGATAGCACCCCGGTTGTACATGCATGAGAACCAGCCCTACCACACATAACCCGGACTCTTGCAGATTGTACCCCTACTTCGATGGACAGAGAACCAGCTTCACCCAATCTAACCCCAACCCCAGCAGATAGTAACCCAGTTCCCGTTGACACAGCACCATCTCCACCACAGAGCTCCCAAACAAGAGCAGTTAGTAAGGCAGCTCCAGTGCCCAAAGCGCCAGTACTACCACGGCGAACCCCAACTCCATCAGTTAGTACACCTATTCCTGTGGAGGAAGCACAACCAACCATTCATAGCTTAGCATCTATCGCATTTGATGTTGTTAAATCCTATGTGCGTATCTTCCCATCATGGAAATATAATACTGAAGATGAAGGAAAATGCTAGTTGCAGGTGTTTGTCCAGGAGTTATGTGTAAGTAATGTTATTCATGGCAATTACTTTGCTTTGTCCCATCCATTCTACCTCCATGATGGTTATAATACAGCAAATTTTCCCATTTTTCTCTATAGAGAAGGACCGATTTGGAAACTCAGGATGAGGCAACCTGTGCTAATACCTCTGCTATCTTCAAGAATGCTTGGTTGCAGTATCGGAATTACCTGAAGAAAACGTACTTCACTCGCAAAGAAACTCGTTAAATTCCCTTACATTCTCCTGAGACACATTTAGTGGATGATGACTACGAATGCCTTGTTTTGTAGTGGTCCCGAACCAAGAATGTGGTAAGGTCTATGAGCTCATTTTTTAAGTACTATATGCTTCCGTATTACTATACTCTGTTCATGTAGAACAAGTGCTTAAACCTGAAGAACAACTATTCTCATTTAAGATTCCATTGCTATCATGCATACTGCTTTGCTCTTGTATCACTGTATTTACTCATACAAACTTATTTTTAAATTGAACGATCCAATTGAAATTCCAATGGCACAACAGGTATGTTTACGCATGTTTCTTTAACAGGTTTGCTCTTATAAATAGCTCTGTTGATTTTAATTTCAATTGTGTATACAGTTGACTTCCCATATCATGCACATTAGTAGCATCACAACAGAGCCAATAGTGTTGTTGTACATGTAGACCCGTGGTACCCATCTGAAATCTTGGTGTGTCGTGTAGTTTCCCACGCTTTGTATTCTTTCAGTGCTGCTTTCTCTTGAATAGATATGATTTGAAAAGTGTCTCTATTTTGATTTGGCAAGACAATCCAGTGACCATATAGGACATAGATATATGTTTGTTTGATGCTTTTATAATTTACTACTTGGCAACAGAAGACTTGGTAGTTTAATCTTGTCCACCTTACTAATGAACTGGTTCACCGAAATGAGTTTCATATACGAGTACATGCTAAACATGTTATGTGTCTGCTTGTTTCTTCTTTTAGAATGCTGACAGAATATTGGGGAAGAGTGCCTTATTAAGCAATGGTAATGGAAGTAATGCAGATAAGGTTCAGGATAGTGAGACATCCTTGTTGGTCTCCAACAAAGCTGATAAAACAGCTAAGGAAAACTATCTTGAAGACGGTGAGACAACCCCAAAGTCCTGTCGTGGTTTACTGTTCGAGTTACTTGCCACTACCGCTTGCACAAGCTATTCGAACTCACTATCTGAATCAATTTGGTTTCTTGAGTCTCAACTACAAGCTGAAAGACATTGATCAGTTGTGCTGTGACAAGAAGCGGAAAGACTGCGGAAGTCCCTAGAGCATTCAGATGCATACTTTCTGGTGCAACAGCAAGCGTGGGAGGATTTTAGCGCCAAACAGGACAAAGCTAATAAGCTTGCTAAGCTTATTGCCAGCATGGTGGATACCCAGGATAACGTTTCTTGAGCTCTTCTAAAGTTGTTTCAGTTATGGACTTGTTTTGTTGCCGCGTTTATTTGCACTGGTGGCCAATTTTGACGGCCAGTGTATGTAATATGCTGCTTTGTTCCCTATATTTGCACTGGTGGCGAACTTTGATGCCCAGTGGATGTAATATGTGTAATAGATGTAATAGACTAGCGTTGGTTGCTTGCTTATTTATTTCCTTATTGTCTTGTTTAGTTGTTTGCTTGTAGTCACTGCAGTTCTTTTTCGACGTTTTTCTAGTGGCCACAATAACCTATTTTTGGTAACTAGGCCACAATAACCATGGCAACACATGGATTGTTGTAACCATGTGCCTCCTGCGGGCCGTAGGATCCATGGGCCTTCTACGGGCCGTAGGATCCATGGACTTTCTATGGGCCATATGATCCATGGGCCTTCTACGGGCCGTAGGATCCATTGGTCTTCTATGGGCCGTAGGATCCATGGGCCTTCTATGGGGCATATAATCATTTCGCCAAACATGGGTCATACTATTCGTGGACCATAACGGGCCGTTAATAGGCCATATTTGACAACGCTAGGAAAACAGCCCAACGGGTTAACGGGCCGTAAACGGGCCGAATGTAACCATGGGCTGAATTTCCCCACAAACGGAACAGGCCAATAACAGACCGTAACTAACCAAATTCTAGAAATGAGCCCAAGAATAAAGGGCCCTTAGATGGCCGAAAGTTAACACGGGATGGGAACGGCCGATGAAATAATGGGCCGTTAATGGGTATAAAGCGACACACTGTTCATTATGGGCCAGTTTCATCTCGGGCTTTTAATTGGCCTAGAGTTAGAAAGGGCCTCATATGGGCCGAAAGACATCATGGGCCATACATGGGCTGAAAGTTACAATGGGATAGAATCATATTGGACGGCCTAGATGAAGCTACTAGGCATAATTCCGATAGGCCGTAACGGGCCGGGAGTTAGCGGGCCGTAAATGGGCTATATACGAATAGGCCATTAATAGGCTTTCTGTGGGCTGGCCCGTTACCTTTTGGCCAAGTCAAACGGGCCGGCCTTTTCTCCAGAATGGGCCTCTGTTGGGTCGTGCCACTATCGACGTATCATAGGCGCCTCATGTCCAATGAGTGGATGACATCTGTCCCAACGGTGAGCCAACACGTGTTTCCTCCGGCCAATGAGAATTTTACACGTGGAAAATCCCCATTGGTCCGCGTTGTTAACGGGTTATCGGATCCAAAACCGGACCCAATAGCTTAATGGCGACCTGTTACGGTGGATGCCACGTGTCGGTTACCCTTGACGAAAACACTTCCATGACATGCCATTTATCGTCATGGATGTGGACACTTCCGTGATGATAATTTTGGTAATGTCATGGAACACTTCTACGAAAGCACATGTATGACTATCTTGATTCTATCATAAAACCGTCATGGATGTACATGCATGATAGAAAACATGACCTACTGTGACAAACACATATCAACACGGAAGTGTATTTTTTTGTAGTGACAGGCTGAATTTGGCCCACAAGCGGAACAGGCCAGTAACGGACCATAAGTAACCGGATGCTGGAAATGAGCCCAAGAACAAATGGGCCCTTAGAAGGCCGAAAGTTAACATGGGTTGCAGACGGCCCAATGAAATAGTGGGCCGTTAATGTGTTTAAAGCGGTGCACTATTCCTTCTAGGCCAGTTTCACCATGGGCCTTTAATGGGCCCAGATTTACAAAGGGCCTCACATGGGCCGGAAGGCAGCATGGGCCATAAATGGGTCGGAAGTTACAATGGGCTGGAATCATATTGGACGGCCCAGATGACGCTACTAGGCCCAATTCGGATATGCCATAACGGGTTGTGAGTTAGCGGGCTGTAAATGGGCTACATGCAAATGGTCTGTTAAAAGGCTTTCCGTGGGCCGGTCCGCTACCTCTTGACCAAGCCAAACGGGACGGCCTTTTCACCTGAATGGGCCTCTGTTGGGCCGTGCCACATGTCGACGTATCATAGGCGCCTCCTGTCCAATGACTGGATGACATCTGTCCTAATGCCAAGCCGACACTTGTCATATACTATGAGTGAGATTTATCATATTGCTTCATTACAAACTCACCGTAGTAACTATGCATGCCCCATTAAAATCAATCCTATTTGCACTTATGGCATAGATGACAAGATGATGGTCATTGGCTTTTGTTTTTCATGCGATGATATTGCCATGCTTCCATTACATGATTTGTGCAATTCATCTACTATGCCATGCCATGATCACATAGTTCCGGATATGCATTATTTTGGATGTTGTCAATACTCTTTTTGTGATTTTCCACTAATGCTCATGAGGAGACCCCCATAGTTCCTCATACATATTAGGAGATTTCGATGCATTCCACTTTCCATGCTTCACATGATTGTATGCACCATATGCATTATAACAATGCTCTAGATATGTCCCATGATGCATTATATAGTTTGAGTCTCCATTATGCTATACATAAAAACAAACCTCTCATGATGGATGACATGCTCATATATCATGCATCTCATTTATTTGAGCATTGATATTTTGTGCCAACCACCACATGCACATGCACATCATGATGGATGATGTGTACATATACCACACACACACGATTTTTCCTTTGTCTTTGTTTTGTGTAGGTACTCACGAATACTCGTCAACCTCACAATCCGATGAGTTGACGAAATGAGCTCATGAGAGCAAAGATGACTTGGGATTATTTGAAATGCTTCTTCCACCGTTTCCATTGCGCAAGGACTACGCGCATTACTTTTACTTGGCTCTCGCATGCCTATGGGCTACATACCACTTTACACTCTATGCCCATTCTCTCATGTTCACTTTGCATGTTATGCCTCTATCTATGCTTGTGCCATGCAATTGTGGCCCTTGCTTGCATTTGCACATGATTCAACATTTACCTATATGTATGTGTAGTCGCATGCTTGGTGGATATACTAGTAGCTATCACCATGCTTTCTTTGTGCCCCATGCTATTGATGATTGTTGTGTTGGGAGAGTCATGATGCTCAATTGCTATTTTACATAGGACTCCTTGCAAATACAATGATGATACTACCTTCCTCATATCTTGCTTTCATGCTTGTGATATGTCACATGCACCATTTATGCCCACTATTTGTACACATGACATGCTTACTTCTAGCATGTTGCATCTTCGCACTACTAGCTTACATGCCACGATTGCTATGATTGCTTGCTTTGTTGCATCACCCATGATCCATTCTTGCTCGTTTCATTGGGTTGATGACATATATGTCCATGCCTCTCACATGACTTGTCTTTTTGATTGTCACTTGTCTCCATTAGTTGCATATCTCATATTCACATGTATTGAGGTCAACCATATGCTTATTGATCTTAGAGACTTGGACATATTGCTTGTTATGCATGCTTGTTTGATTGTGCTTAATGCCTTTGGTTGTTCTTGCATCATATGCTTTCATACCATGCCATATTCCCTCGTCCTTTCTTATGATGAGCATGATGTATACACTTGTTGGGTATCTCACCACACGAGTGATAGGTTTTGCATTTTCGCTAACCTCATTTTTTTCAAGTGTTTGTCATGTTCTTTCACTTTGAGCGATTCACAAGGCGCTGCCATTATGAGATGTTATGGTCATGTGAAGGCATACACGATGCGCAACACCAACATCTTTGGGAACATTCATTAGGTGAACTCATTCCCTCTGATCCATCCTCCATTACACATCTTGGATGGGACATACTTTCATTGTTGTTTCCTTCTTGTTGTCTACATGATGCACCTATTGGATGGACGAGTGACATTGGATATTGACCCTATAGACCTTCACGTTGAGGAGTGCTTGGACTTAGCGGACGCACCTACTTTGGATGCAACACAGGACAACCATTCATGCCACGACATCGAGCATTGGTACGTCACCAAGCCATTGACACATTGCACCAACACCTCCATATACATTGATTGTGTGTCCACATGTCATGCTCGATGGACATATCATAACCACCATAAGTTTGCACCTTATGCATGGATT
Source organism: Triticum dicoccoides (assembly GCF_002162155.2). Taxonomy (NCBI): domain Eukaryota; kingdom Viridiplantae; phylum Streptophyta; class Magnoliopsida; order Poales; family Poaceae; genus Triticum; species Triticum dicoccoides. The sequence goes on along the minus strand of NC_041384.1, from coordinate 131,113,771 downwards.
GACTCGCATTATGATTGTCTTGTTGCATCTATTTCCATGTCATCCATGATATATAATCTTGTGCACTTCATTAGCAAATTTGTTGTGATATACCTTGATGGCATATTCATACATAATGATCACATTGCCAACTATAAATTGCATGATATACCAATAATTTTGAGCACCCCTTGCCATGTTCATGCTCTTGATAAACCGTCCCACTATGACATCATTTTGCACAATGGTAGAATTTATCACTTCATGCACAATGAGCTTGATCACTTGAGTGCATTATATGCCATGCCTTTTCATTTTGCTAAGCTTCATGCTCATTGTCACAACCAACATCATTGGACGAACTCATGCTTCATAGACTGACACCTTGTGTGCGCTAACCATTATATTTCCAAGTGTCCCTTGTGTTTGCACTTTTTGCATGAATACCATTCCGGCGACACCTTAGACTACTTGCACCGCGCCATGATAACAAGTTCCTCCATGTTTGCCATTTCCATGGTGATGTGGCTTACGATCCGAGGTCAGATCCCTCCCAAGGGGAGGGGATGATGTAGAGCATCCTATGGTCATCCCCATGGACATGCCATCGTCACCCAAGGGTTAACTCGCTCCTCTCTGAACCGTCACTTCCTGCATATGAGACATGGCTACTACCTCAAATGTATATGCTATGCATGATCAGGAACCGAGAGGAAGAACATGGAACAACTAGGATCATTAGAAAGGATGGCAAGGACAAAGCGCGAGGAGCAGGAGAAAAGGCTGACGGCAAGTCACAACCACCGAACGACCGGTCCATACCGTACGTCCGAAGCCTGGAGGTTCAGCCATCCAGAACAACTATAGCCGAGGCACCCTACAGCACCCAGACGACTGCTAAATGTCGGACATCCGACAACCATCAGCCATCGGATGACCGGCACCGTCCGTATATCCGGTACCAACCGACTAGAGCCAAAACATCGGAAGTCCGAGGCCCTCCGAACGATGGCCCCCTGCGAGCGACCGAACGACTGACGCATGTGACCCTTGCTTGTCTGCGGACAGTGTATCGGGCCTAAGCCCATGTACCCATTCGCCCCTCACTTACCCCTTCGTGGCTAGACTATATATACTCACCCCCCTCCTCTCTTCTAGGGTTAGCATTGTGATAGCTCATTTTGGAGAGATAGAGCTTTGCTCATCCACTTGATACCCTACTCCATTGGAGACCGGGGCCTCCTAGGAGAAGACCCCCAAGTGGACTCAAGACGCCCTTGTGGGAAGATCCTTCATGGATTCAAGGCCTCCTTCTAGGAGATGAACTAGCTACCTTTGTACCCCCTTTATTGTATTTGGACCCTTGTACCTCTTTGAGTGGTTGGATCTAGCACATGTGTGATTGGATCTAGTTGATTTCAGTGTTTCCCTTGTGTTTTCCCCCCGTTCCTCTCTGTGTTCTTCGTGTTCGTCCTTGGGGATCTCTCCAATCGTGGAATATCGACCATCACCGGGTTCTACCTTGTATCATATGGTATATGAGCCAAATTTATCACGTATTTGGAGTTTCCACCACCTTTTTCTAGCCTAATTTTGTGTGTTTTTGCTCTATTTTTCATACAAGTTTTGGAGCCTCCTCTAGTTCTTCTAGTTCTACTTCTAGTTGGTCCTGATTGAATAATTAGAGCTAGGCTAATCCTCTTGTGCTTATAATTAGACAAGACATGTTGTTTCTAATCTCCTAAGTTCTTCTAGTTCTAGTTCTAGTTGGTTCTAATCTCCTCCCTCTGATTCTCCGGCGATGATTAGCTCTGGACGGTGAAGCGATGTCGGATCATGAAGGCTACACACTTACAACCAAGTAGAGAGGCCGTGCTTTCGGTCTTTAGTTCATGGGCGATATGAGGGATTGTTCATCGATGGTATGAGGAACTCCAAGTATGATCTAGACCGACATGTTCTTCTTCTACTGCAACTCGGTGCCAGTAAAGATCGGGGTCACGACCCGTTATGCATCTTCATATTGATCTTTGGTGATCGTAGGTGCGATTTTTTTTGTTTTCTACTACGTTTCTTAACAAGACGTCCATCATGACTTAAGTTTACAACCCAAAATATCAAAATGACAGGAGCGGGAGTTGCAAATTGAACAAAATATAAATAGCCCAGCCTGATGACCCGCTTCAAGACTAATAACTCAAATGCTTCCCCTCCTTTTTTCATCAGATGACCAAAAAGTTTTGAAGACATTGAGTGTCTATTCATCTCAAGGGGTAGTCAATAAAGATGGTTGATGCGGGCCTGGCGTTGAATCTCGGTGATGAGTTGGTGGAGCTGCAGGTGCTGAGCTATAAAGACGAGGCAGTCATGGCATTGGCTTGAGGAGAAGAGGCTGGTTGTGCACATTGATCCCCTCAACAAATACCTTGGGTTGCAAGGCTCATGCCTCAGTCCATACCTTACCGAACTACTCACATATGGAGATCAGATTGCAAGAACAAACCTTGGAGATTGATTGATTGCAAATATGTGTTACAATGGATGCCTTGTGCGATGCACAACTACAAGTATGAACTAGATGAAGGAGCACTATGGTGGCGGTGATGGCTATAGAGATGGAAATGGCGGCGGCTAGAGTTTGTGGATGAAGATGATGATGAAGAGGTTTTGGCTGCTCCCGTGCTCATTGTTCTGTTGACATTTGAATGGGGTCCCCTTCATAAAAGTTGTACAGGTGGACAACCTATCTCGAAATCCATGCCAAACGGGCACTCACACTACAAAAAAAAGACACATCCGTGACATTTTGGGCCGAACAATTTTTTTTCTGTCATGCTTATGACACTTCTATGATGATAATTGTGACAAAACCCGGTATCATCATAGATGTGGTGGGCTCCTACTTCTATGACAAAAAATCATGATAGAAAATGGGCTTTTCGTCCTGGGCGGGCCGGAGACGCAGTTGCATGACATTCTTTGGGCCGTCCATGACGGAAAAAACCATGGTAGAAGCGAGGGCGAGGAAAATATCATGGAGTTCCCGGTTATGGTGGGTGGTCGGGGCCGAGCGATGCACAGAGGTTTGCGCATTTCTTTCGTACACATACGCGCGTGTGTGCGAGGCGCTGCGCTCTAACTGAACCCGAGCGAGGCATTGGGCTCTAACTGAACCCAGGCGATTGCACTAGCTACGTTACTAAACCCGAGAGATCCATCCCTTGTTGTTAACTGAACCCGAGTGATTCCTTTGATACTGCTGCTAACTGAAGCCAATCGATGCTGCCTCTTGATGAACAGAGCCTTGTTGGGGGTTTGGATGAACAGTTCTCGGTGGGAGGTTGGATGAACAGGCCCCCGTGGTAGTAGAGGCTGTTGCCGCTGGATGAACAGGACCCCGATCGATCGAGCCGGTTGGGGGTGGTTGAACAGGACCCCGTGGAGAGGGTTGCTTCAACAGTAGCCGGTGGAGGAGTGGTGAAGGCTGGATGAACAGGAGCCCGTGGATGAACAGTTGCAGGTGGAGGCTGGAGGAGGTCAACGATGGACGAACAGTAGCCCGTGGAGGCTGGAGGAGGTCAACGGTGGAGATGAACAGTATCCCGTGGAGTCCCGTTTTGCAGTACGCCACACCCCTCCCAATAAACAGGACCCCTTTTTTACCGTAGTGCTCCAACACAAGTCTGTTTACTCAATTTTGCGGTACACCACACCCTCCTGATCAACAGGACCCCGTTTCGACCGAAGAGGTCCAAGAGAAGTCTGTTTCCTCCATTTTGCAGTACGCCAGACCCCTCCTGATGAACAGGGTCCCGTTTCGACTGTGGCCGGTCGAACACAAGGATGTTTCCTCCGTTCTGCGGTATGCCAGGCCTCGTTTCGATCGGCTGTTCCATCCAAGTTGGTTGGCTCCCGATGAACACGACGATGACGCAGTTTCTCCGTTCTGACCCAGCCATGTACACGAGCCCTGGTCGTACATATGCGTGAGTAGGCATTCGAGACCCTGCCCGTATGTACGTACGTGGCCGTATTTACTTTCTTGCACCCTGGACGATGTACGTATGTGTACACGATATTAACGGGACTGCGTGACATGCTACGTGTGTGCCTCTACTACAAAACGTGCGCGCCTCTACTACGACATGCGCACTTCCTTACATGGCCACGGTTCATCGCTACAGCCTGCAGACAGACCGATCAACCAATATGTACGTACATGTTCACGGCCAGAATGACAACGCTACCTACGCTTCGACCAGGTGGGTCCCGACTGTCAGGCACTTCCTTGAGTGCGAAGATGTAGCTGGTGGGTCCCGGCAGTCAGGGGGCGAATTGTTTTTTGCCCGTAATATGGACACACTTCCTTGCGTGCAAAGATGTAGCAGGTGGGTCCCAGCAGTCAGGGGGGAAACGTTTTTTTCGCGAAATATGGTGGCCCGTCCGGTGGGTCCCTGCTGTCAGGTGGAGGAATCATTATTTTTCGCGTAATAAGGAGGCACTTCCTTGCTGCGACCATGGACCCAGCTGTCAGCCTCTCCATGTACAGTACTCTTCTGATGGAAGTCATTCCTTGACCACATTGACCACACCGCACCGAGAGCACCAAGGCGGTGGACGACGGTGAGGCCCAGGAAGGGGACGACGCGGAGCCGGGGAAGACGCGACAGTGGATGCCCACACGGAGAGGAGTACGAGGGTTCACTAGTTCGGCTGTGGTGTTAGGCTGCCGTCGCTGTAGGGCTTGGCCAGCGGTCGGAGTAGTAATGGCGGTGAGGCCTCCGCGGCAGCACAACCGGCCATGGGAGGCAGGAGCAGGCGGCACGACTGGCGCTACTTTGGGCGGCTGGAGCAAGAAGACCAAAGGTTGAAGAAGCACTACGGCCGTTGGATGGACATCGTACGGTCACTAGAGCTAGAATCATTCATATTGACTAAGTTGAGAAAGCCCTCCGTCCCCGTCAACTTAGTAGGCCCACAAGTCAGCCTCCCACTATGCTGGGTCCCAGCTAGCAGGGGGAGTATTCATTTTTTTTGTGCATAATGAGGCACTTCCTTGCATGCGAAGATATAGCTGGTGGGTCCGACCTATCAGCGGGGGAAAGGTTTTTTTCGTGAAATATAGAGGCCCTTCTGGTGGGTCTCAGATGTCAGGTGGAGGAATCATTATTTTGCATGCAATAAGGAGGCATTTCCTTGTGTGCGGCCGTGGACCCAGCTGTCAGCCTCTCCACGTACAGTCCATGTCCGATGGATGTCATTCGTTGACCATGTTGACCACGCCGCGCCGAGAGCACCAGGGCGGTGGATGACGGAGAGTCCTAGGAAGGGAGCGACACGGAGCCAGGGAAGACTCGGTAGTGGTTGCCCACGCAGTGGGGAGTACGAGGGTTTACTGGTCCGGCTGCCGTCGCCAGAAAATAACAGGAGGTGTGGGTGAGTAGAGGAATGGCTTGGACAGCAATGGAGTAGGGTGGGGTGATGCGGCCTGTGCGGCAGCACAGCCGACCACGGGAGGCGGGAGAAGGCAGTCCCATCGGCGCTGGTTTGGGCGGCTGGAGCAAGAAGATCAGATATTGAAGAAGCAACATGGCCGTTGGATTAACATCTAATGGTCACTGTTGCTAGAATCGTTTGTGGACTAAGTTGACAAAGCCTTTCGTACACGTCAACCTAGTAGACACACAAGTCAGCCTCCAAATCTATCCCAAACAGCATACAGCCCGAAATTTCTAGCCAGATTCAAATTAATTTAAAAAACTAAAGATACCTTTAATTTAAATCCAATGAAATTTTACCCGCACAAAAACAATGAAATGGAAAATATCAAAATCTGAAAGGAAAAAGTATTTTGGAACTAATTGCATGTTTGATGTATTTTTTTCATTTTATAGCCCATTTATTATTACTTATAGCCCATTTTCTAGGCAAAATGCATCCCTCCTCGTCTTGAAAGATTTCCGACCCGGCAGGGCATAGAAAAGAAAGTAGGCCTATGTTGGTTATTCTGCAAAAACAAAATAGCTGGGCTAGCCATTTTCAGAAAGGAAGAAAACAAACTAGGTTGGTCATGTGCTAAACATATGAAATAAAAGCCTGGGCTAGACAGGCCACAGCTCCCGCACAACCCAGTTGATACCCTTCTCCGTCCCAAAAAGCCAAAATTACTGCGCGCGCTGCTGGGTCCCTACTGCCATCCTCACCATGTATAGTCATCTCCTTATTCCTCTCGGTTGTTGACCATGTTGACAACACCGGGGGTGGCGCCGCAGCGAGCGAACCAAGGCGGAGGATGATGGTGAGGCCTCAAACAGGAACAGACAGGAGCCGGGGAATATGCACAGAATTTTAGAGTGTGATGTGGCCATGATGCATGCGCGGCAGCACAGCCAGCCGTGGGAGGCGGGAGCAGGCGGTCCTGCCGGTGCTGGTTTGGCTTTGGAGGTTGGAGGAAGAAGCGACTGAAGAAACATGACAAACATTGAATGTCAATCCAACGGTCAAGGTTGGCACAATCGTTTGTTGACTAAGCCGACCCCAAGTAGCCTACTTTTTTATATATAGGAAGAAAAGAAAAATAGGCTCGTTCGCCTGATAAAATTCCCGAAACTGCGACCGTTCGATCTTGTGTCACAACTAAAACTGCGAGGAAAATGCGTTCGTCTGCCATCCTCCTCCCAGGGAATATTCACCACATAAGTGACTAGCACGCTTGGTTTTCAACCGAGAGGTCTTGGGTTCGAGTCCTAGGAACTCTCAATTTTGTCCTCCTTCCTTCCTCGCAAAAAAAAGAAAGAAGAGGAAGATGCAGAGCAGAAGGTTAAATATGTAGTTCCTCTGATCATGGCCAAGCAATAGCTGCTGAACAACCTTGACAGCAATGAGGAGATGAAAAAGCTTGTGAAGATAATGGGAAAAATCGATGTGCTCTGTAGGATGATTGTCTCTTTATTTGCAGTGTATGTAGCACTCATGATGTATTGAGTGGCTATGACATGAGCACTTTGCTGAAACTAGTAATGAATGAAACCTGTGTAGCAGGCTGGGCATAGTGTTGTGAACATCTAATGATTTCTATTAATGGAAATCGGGGGATATCCCCTTTTACTCATAAATAAATAAATAGCAGAGGCCCTTTTGGTAATAAATAAATAAATTAGCAGAGGCCCTGTTGGGTCAGCTTTGTTCCCATTCGAAGACGTCGAGCAAATTGCAGTCCAACAGCAAACTATGTCATCAAATTCAAGTTTCACAGCCAAATATGAGTACAACTAAACAACAATGTCATCATGTTTTAGTCGTCATACAATCACCAAACACAAATCAACATACATAACAAGTGATGTTCTCACAGCAAAATACTAAACAACATGTTCATTAGGTTTCAGTTGTCATAGCAAACACAATTTCACATAGTAGATTAAAAAGCGTCTTCTGATAGCAAATACGACAAAAGCAATCTAATCATCATCCGCAGCAGTAGCGTCAACATCTTCGCCATGTGCATCAGTCTAAATCGTAATTCCCCACAGTGTCATCTTCTTCTTCATCCTCAATGTCCTCGAATGTTGGCTTCTTCTTGATCAACTCTTGTATGTCCACAGCACGACAGGCAATCTTTTCGCCAGCGTCATTGACGTGATGGTTTTCAAAGATATTAGGAACATCTGTGGAATCTTGTACATCAGGATCAGTGTAAGCATCATCTTGTTGTGCAACTTCATTAAACGAATTCCTCTGCTCAAACCTTTGCAATACTCTCCAGTCATCGCTATGTGCAAATGTGTCTTCCAAGAAAAATATCTGTGTTGCTTGATTTGCCAAAATAACAGGCTCGTTGGTCTGGTACGATGCCTTGACATTGATGGATTTGAAATATTCATCAGCTCTGGGTTTTGCAATCTTGGAAAACAGGTTATACCCATGACAGCACAACAGAACCACCCACCAATGATCCTCGAAACTGGAGATATACTGCAACTGGATAATGTCTGTTATGTTGGCAAACATTTCAGTTGTCTCTCTATCGTACGTATTCGTGCTCATGATGGCACTGTTTTGTCTCTTCATGCCTTCATCACGTCCAAGGGTGTTGTAGCCCACATCTCCAACAAAGCAAGATTCATAATGCCTTACCCGAGTATCAGGACCCATTGCTAGTGCGTAAAGGGCATCATCAACTGCCTGCCCATCCTCCCGGATCTTCTTAACCTATGGTTAGAAAATAGACAAGATGATCATCTTATGTACTCAATATATTAAAAAAAATGATAGTGCAATTCAAAAGCTTACATGGCTCTTGAACCATTTCGCAAATCCTGCCATAACCAGTTTGTTAATGTTTCTTGGATTTTGTGGCAGTAACTCCTTTTGTAGATGTCGCACAACATAGTGATCGCGTCAAACATCTAAGTATATAAGAATGTGCTGCAAGTTTAGTAGATTATGATGTATAAGCTGCAATACTTAGCACTTACTTGATATAAGGTAGTATCTCAGGATAGTTATTCAACACATACCAAACCATTTTCTCCAAATCTTTAGGTTTGTCCTCTTGTTGACTCTTCCCTATAACTCGAACAGAATAATCAAAAACATTGAGCCTGGGATTGTCCTCACCCACCTCTTTGCTAAGCTGATCAGTTGTTTCAATGTATTTTGAGCAGAATGTCAATGCTTCTGTAGCAATGTAATCCTCTGCAATGGAACCATCGGGTCTAGCTCTGTGCCTAACGTAGCCCTTGAAAGTGCCTAGACGCCTTTCAATAGGGTACATCCAGCCATACTGTACTGGACCTCTAAGTAGTGCCTCATCCGGTAGAAGAACATCCAAATGCACCATCACATCAAAGAAGGCTGGAGGATATATCTTCTCAAGGTCGCATGGGATAGTTGGTATGTTGTCTCTAAGACGCTCCAAAGCATCTATCCTGATATTTCTACTATAGAGTTCCCTGAAGAATTGTCCCAACTCTGCAACTGCTCTGTATAAGTTAGGGCGGCCCAATTCTCTAAGGATAACGGGTAAAACCCTTTGAAGTAGGACGTGGTAGTCATGAGTTTTCAAACCTTGTGCCTTGTTTCCATCTACACTGACTCTCCTTTCAGGGTTGGAAGCAAATCCATGTGGGAATCTCACACATGACAGGACCTTGCAGCATTCTTTTCCTTTTACCTTGTCCAAGACGTACACAGATGGTGTCATATCCCATGGTTTACCTTCATCTTCCACCTGCAAATCCTTTCTGATACCCATGTGTGTCAAATCAATCCTAGATTTTAACGTATCTTTCGTCTTGCCTTCAATATTAAGAAGTGTGCCAATAATGTTGTCACATATATTTTTCTCAATGTGCATCACATCAAGATTATGCCGCTGATCCAAATCTTTCCAATACTCCAAGTCCCACAAAGTGGACCTGCGGGTAAACAATAATCTCTCTTTTGCCCTGCCACGCTTTCTTTTCCTGCTACCATTACCAGGATGGTTTCCTGGTATAATATGCCTGACCTTCTCTAATTCCACTTGCAACTCATCGGCGGTGAGCCTCTTTGGCGCATCACGGTTTTCATGCTTTGCATTGAACACATTTCTTCGGTATTTTGTAGGACGCGGCTTGTCCTTGGCAAGGAAATGGCGGTGTCCAATGTAACAGATCTTGCTAAGTATTGCGTATGATAGCAGATTCCTGTCACAGCGAACACATGCATTGTAACCATGTGTCGTTCGCCCTGACATAGTGCCCAAAGCCAGATAATCATGGATGCACCAAATTATAACAGCACGCAGAAAGAAATCAGCTGGTGGGCTGCTATATAGGTCTCGAGTGAGAACACCCCTCCATAGTTGTTGAAGTTCCTCCTCAAGAGGCTCCATGAATAAATCAAAATCCTTTCCAGGACTTTTTTGGACCTAGGATGAGCAAGGCCATCATGTAGTTTGATTACTTGGTGCAGACATTTGGAGGCATGTTGTAAGGGATAACAAGCACTGGCCACATGCTATATGTGGCGCTCTGGTGGCCAAATGGGTTAAATCCATCTGAAGCTAAGCCAAGTCTAATGTTTCTCGGGTCAACAGCAAACTTTTTGTGTTTCTAATTGAAGCTTTTCCACTCACTACCATGAGATGGATGGCTCATTACATTCTGATCTCTGTACTCCTCATTCCTAGAATGCCACGGTACATCCTATCTTGTTTCAGCATCATGAAACAACCTCTGCAATCTTGGTATAATTGGAAAATGTCTCGAAACATTATGAGGAATCCTCTTCACAGCATCGCCATCTTTCCATCTTGATGATTTGCATTTCAGGCATTCACTTAAGTTGGCATAATCCTTCCGGAACAGAACACAATTATTCTTAAAAACATGGATCATATCATATCCAATTCCAACTACACGAAGGAAATTCTTCGTTTTACTATAGATGTGTGGCAGCTCAGACGCATCTGGGAAAGATTTGTGGAAAGCAGCCAACAACACCTAGGTCGATGTCTAAAGCTATGGCAAGATATTTGGACGAGCATATCTAAGTAACAAAATATATCTAAAGCTAATTTAGCAAACAGATTTGAGTGCTAAATTATGGCAGGCTGTTTCAGCAGTCAATGAGGCCGAGCACATAGCCATCAAACTATCGAAGGCCATCGCAGCAACAAGGATTGAGTATAAAACGGTATAGAGCTATTTCACCCAACAGATTGGCTACTAGACCATGGCAATCTACGTCACAATAAATATATGGCAGGATATTTTAGCAACTAATCGGGCTTGGCATGTCATCTCAGCTAAGGAGATTGAGTGCAGAATAGGGCAAGGAAGCTTCTTAAGAAGAGCATATTGACTGTAAACTACTTTGGCAAACAGTGAGATTAACAACGTCTACAGCTAACATTCAGCGCTACACCGACTTGCACGGGGCCTCAGTCTAGAATGTGTGTACCGTGGGAGAAGCTAACTGCCGTGCATCTCCACACGAACGTTGCCAACGGTGGCGGTGTTGACCGTCGTGCGCCTCCACAAGAACGTCGCCAGCGGTGGCGGCGCGGAAAGAGGATGATAATCTATGAGAGCGTACTGTGGGAGCGAGAGGATCACCGTGCGTCCCCTCGACGAACCGCGGCGCCGACGTATCGGCGCGGCGGGGAGGGCAGCTTTGGTGGAGCGAATGGAGTGGAGGGGATGGGGAGGGGGTTTGGGGAATATTATTGGCGAGTTGGTCGAAGGGCGGCTGAATTTGGGATTTAGGGGGAATTTTTTGGGGGGGTGGGGGGTCGCGCGGTGGGCAAGGGGAGTTTGGCGCATGGTCGGTTTCTCCATGTGCAGTCCCATGTGTCAGTGAAGAGGCAAGCCGAAGCGCGTTCCGTTTGCTTGAGCCATGTGCAGGACCGAACATGTGTGGGGTGCAATGCGACCGCGACAGGGGTGTTGTGACTGTATCGCCTTTTTTCCTTTTAAACCAGGTGCTTCGCCCCCTCAAAAAAAACTTGGTGTGTCGCGTGATCCATTGATACTACTACTAGTAATCCAGTAATCCCGACTAAAACGTCGCGGCCGGGTCTTTTCCCGCATGATATGCTGGGAGGTTGGCTTAGTTGGGTTTTTTAGGATGAGTAATGCTACACCTACGTAATCCCAGTTACATAATTAACGTAATGTGAAACGTGTGAGCTATTGATTGTAGATTGGGGGAGGGAGGGGCCCAGCACCATGAAAATCAGGGAGGAGAGAGAGAGAGAGAGGCAATTTACGTTAACCCTTTCGTAGGTTCCCGTAGATGTAGAAAGATGTGAAATGCGTGAGACTAGCCACAATGGAGAGTAACATACACTTGTAACATACACATATTACTACACTATGTTACTACCTTCATAGTGGGTAGTAACATAAGTGTGGTGTCATGCAAAGCTTCATTTATTAGGTTATAGACTCATATTGCATTAGGACATGTGATGTTACAGTAATTAGCTAAGTTACTCAAACTACATCTCTCCTCATTAAAACATTGCCACATAAGCAAATTTGTTGAGTTGGACTCGATGTTACTGCTGAAGTTACTCCCATTGTGGCTAGTCTGAATGTGTAGTGAACGTACTATTGTAGTGCCTAAGATAAATTGTGTATGTAGACCCTATGTGTTTATTTACTTCGCATGTTAGCTTTATCTCGATTCAATAAAAAGCAGAGTTGGTGATGATGGTGTGCCTGCCATCCTGCAATATAGGTCATCTGATCTATATCTAACGGATAGGAAGGAAACTGTGACAATTTACCCGCACTCCTCTCCACATTTGCAGATAAGGCCTTCCCTCGTTCATCCTTTTCTCCCACTAGATCTTGATGTTCTGTGCAACACACGGGCATCTTGCTAGTACTCCTACAATATACTATATTATTGTGAAAGTTCATATACACCGGCCGAGATTAATGCAAACACGGCAGATTTTCATTACATTTTGAACTTTTATAAGACAAAAAAATAAAAGAAACCTGACCCTAAACCTATTCTACGGCGCGACCGACGTCCTCCATCTGCGATATCCATGTACGGGGGCGGGGTTCAAGACCCGTGAAGTGAAGGTGCGGTCTCCGGTGAGGAAGAGTAGAACACGGGAGACGGACTGGCCAGTTGGCACACCATTCCCTGCCGCCTCCCATACCCTACTCATCCTCAGAGGAGTCCCCGACCTCGGCGGTGCCGGACGTTGGACGGCGGCAAGTAGGATGCATGGCTGACAGTGCTCCCATCGTTGGCCGCCAGCGTGGCCACCGCTTGTGCGATTGCGTCCGCGTCCGGCTGCACCGCTATTGCGTCACGAGCGACGACTTGAGTGAGGGTGGCGGCCTCGAGCTTCATCCCCGAAGACAAGCTCTCCCGCAGAGCGTCCGCGGTCACGGTCATGGCGGATGTGGTGCCAAGTAGCAGGACGATGCGCTATGGTGTGGAGGTTAGCTAGGCGTTGCCGCTTTAACTAGCGCATTCCAGTGAGGCCAAGCGTCCGGGTGCGTCATTAAGTCGTTGGAGTTGGTTCCTCAGGCACCAAGCCTCTTAACGACGGCATACAGACGAACGGCATGAATGCGAGCAGCTGGCACCGGCTGGGAACGCAATGCGCGACGGCGCGAGGGACGAGGGTTTTTGGTGTGCCAAGGTAGTCATCTGCAGTCGTGGCAACGTTGGAGATGCCCTTTGCTCACATTCGATCCCCACATTTCATTGAAAAGGAAAGACGACCCGGCATGGTCTCAGGTCCTGGGGATGCAGTTGGCCGTGCTACACCACTCCGCGGACGTGTCGCGGCGCGCGCGCACTTCGGCGCCTCGTGCATCCTTGACGAGCCGGGTGTTGATCTGTTGGTCGTTCCATAGTGCTAACGCCACCCTCGACACACTGAAACCGACCATCCCCAGCGACGATGAGCGTGTCGCTCATCGCGGTCGCCATGTCCAGAGGCGGTGTTGGAGGTGCGCCACGTTGCTGGCCCCCACGACCCACATGAACGGTTGCCGGTGGCGAGGAGGTCATGGGCCAGGTCCTCCATTGGACGAGTCTGTGCCACGTCGTCCCGACAGGTGTGTCCTGAGGGAGTCCTGGACTAAGGCGTCCTCGGGCGTCCGGCCTGTTACTCATTGGGCCGGACTGATGGGCTATGAAGACATGAAGACCGAAGACTATACCCGTGTCCGAATTGGACTCTACTTGGCATGAAAGGCAAGCTAGGCTACCGACTATGAAGATTCCCTCTTATGTAACCGACCTCATGTAACCCTAGATCTCTTCGGTGTTTATATAAACCAGAGAGCATAGTCTAGATAGGACATATTCATTACCATATACTCATAGGCTAGACTTCTAGGGTTTTGCCACTAAAATCTCGTGGTAGATCAACTCTTGTAACACTCATATTCATCAAGATCAATCAAGCAGAAAGTAGGGTATTACCTCCATAGAGAGGGCCTGAACCTGGGTAAACATCGTGTCCCCTGTCTCCTGTTACCATCGATCCTAGACGCACAGTTCGGGGCACGACTTAGAGGCATAACCGCATTGTAGGTTTTGTAGCAAGAAGGGTCATCTTCACACAATCCCATGTAATGAACAAGAATGGGATAAAGAAAGATGGCTTACAATCGCCACTTCACACAATACTTAAATAAAGCATACATCATTCAGAGTACACACATAGAACGACTACGGTCAAAGCCAAAAGAAAAGAAGATAACCCAACTGCTAGATCCCCGATCATCCCAACTGGGCTCCACTACTGATAAACATGAAAAGAAACATAGTAACGACCAAGGTTCTCATCGAACTCCCACTTGAGCTCGGTGGCATCACCTGCGCTGGTCTCATCGGCACCTGCAACTCTTATGGTGGTATCTGGTAAGTCACGAGGACTCAGCAATCTCACACCCGCGAGATCAAGACTATTTAAGCTTAAGGGTAGGAAAAGGGGTAATGAGGTGGAGTTGAATCAAGCACTAAGCAAATATGGTGGCTAACATACGCAAATAAGAGCGAGAAGAGAAGCAACACAACGGTCATGAAGCTAGAAGTGATCAAGAAGTGATCCTGAGACTACTTACGCACAACCATAACACAAGAACCGTGTTCACTTCCTGGACTCCGCCGAAAAGAGACCATCACAGCTACACACGCGGTTGATGCATTTTAATTAAGTCAAGTGTCAAGTTCTCTACAACCGGACATTAACAAATTCCCATCTGCCACATAACCACGGGCACGGCTCTCAAAAGTTTATACCCTGCAGGGGTGTCCCAACTTAGCCCATTACAAGCTCTCATGATCAGAGAAGGATATTCCTTCTCCCGGAAAGACCCGATCAGTCTCGGAATCCCGGTTACAAGACATTTCGACAATGGTAAAACAAGACCAGCAAGACCGCCCGATGTGCCAACAAATCCCGATAGGAGTCGCACGTATCTCGTTCTCAGGGCACAGCAGATGGGCCAGACATCGGGTTGGCATAGACCCTAGTTTCCCAGGGGGCGCCGGACATCGCCCGGTTTGGACCAGCACTCAGAGGAACACTGGCCTGGGGGGTTAAAATAAAGATGACCCTTGAGTCTACAGAACCCAAGGGAAAAAGGCATAGGTGGCAAATGTTAAAACCAAGGTTGGGCCTTGCTGGAGGAGTTTTATTCAAAGCGAACTGTCAAGGGGGTCCCATAACCCCAACCGTGTTAGGGACGCAAAATCAAGGAACATAACACCGATATGATGGAAACTAGGGCGGCAAGAGTGGAACAAAACACCAGGCATAAGGCCAAGCCTTCCACCCTTTACCAAGTATATAGATGCATTAATTTAAATAAGAAATATTGTGATATCCCAACATATCCATGTTCCAACATGGAACAATCTTCATCTTCGCCTGCAAGTAGCAACGCTATAAGAGGGGCTGAGCAAAAGTGGTAACATAGCCAAACAACGGTTTGCTAGGAGGGTAGGTTAGAGGCTTGACATGGCAATATGGGAGGCATGATATAGCAAGTGGTAGGTAGCGCGGCATAGCAATAGAACGAACAACTAGCAAGCAAAGATAGAAGTGATTTCGAGGGTATGGTCATCTTGCCTGAGATCCCGCAAGGAAGAAGAACGAGTCCATGAAGAAGACAAATGGACGGAGTCAAACGAATCCTCACAACTCTGAAACGAAACCGAAGCTAACGAGAGAAGCAACTCAGAAAGAAACAAACAACATAGTAAACAACCACCACATAAGCATGGCATGATGCATAATCAAGTATGATGCATGTCCGGTTTAATGAGCATGGCATGGCAAAGTGCAACAAACAACACTACAAATTAAGTGGAGCTCAATATGCAACGAGTTGCATATTGACGAAACACCACACTCAAGTTATTTAGTTCGCTCTCGTTTATGTACCCAACAATATTAAATGTTGATTAACATGGCAAGAGGTGAAGCATAAGTACACTAACTATTTAGGCAAGTTTAAATGAGCCCGGAACAACAAACAACAATTCCGGAAAATCCTCATGTGCATATTTTAGAAATGGTACTGTTCTGCCCTAAACCATATTTTAATGTTGTTAAATAGTAAAACAAAGGGCATCATGTTAATCTATGTATTTTCCTACCCCATTTGCATATAAAGTTTATTAAATTTGAAGCTACAGTTATTTAGTTATGAAATAAATCATTTTAACATGGCATTTAGCAAATTTAAACAAACATCATTTTAAACATTTTAAACATGGATGAAAGTGGCATAATACGGAAGTACATGAAATTCTAAGCACTTTTCATATATAAATTATTAACAAATGATGCATGGTTTGTGAGATGTTAAAATGTATGCACATGGAGGGGCAATCTGTAAATATGCAGTTTTCAATTAAATGGCAAAATTCACAGCGCATGGAAAAGATATGCATGGGCCGAAACTGGCTGACCCATCAGTGCACAGGAGAGTGGCTGGAGGGGCTGCTCACCCATGGGCTTCGGCCTGGTCGGTGAAGCAGCAGGCCGCGGCAAGGGAGCTGGGCCGGCTTGAGTCAGTGTGCTGGCCCAGGTGAGAGGAGGAAGGGTCAACGCAGACGGGTGCTCGAGCAGAACTTGCTGCTGGTCATTTTCCTTGTTTGCTCGCCCGACAGAAGCAGGGGACGGCGCCGTGCTGGCTTGGCGGTGTTGGGCTTGAGGAGGCCGAGGTCAACGAGCGAGGGCTCGTCTCCCTCGCAGAGAGACGAGATCGACAGCGGCTGCGCTGGAACAGGGGAACAATGGAGGCGCGGGAACGGTGGGACTGCGGCGCGGCAGGGAGCTCGGCAGACTGGGTCGAGCTGGAGGAGCTCGGGGCCTTAGGTGCGGGAGCATAGGAGGCCGAGGCGCCATGCATGGCAGGGGAACGGCAGCAGCGACTGGGGAACTTGGCGGCATCCATGGCCGGCGGCGCTGTTCGATTCCTGCAGAGACACGGGAGAGAGAGGGAGCACACTGTGAGAGAGAGTTTAGACAGGAGGAAGAGAAGAGATGGGGCTGCGAGAGGGGTCCTACTAGAGGTGGTCGCCGGTGGCGAGGTTCGCTGGAGTTGTGGGTCACGAGGAGGAGGAGCGCTCGTCCGCCGTTGCTTCTTCGAGTGGAGCACCGGGCATCTCCCATGTAGTGGCTTGGGCGGAGGAGACAAAGGGAGCAAGGCCGTGGCCTTGATCCATCCTGGATCAAGCGCCGGCTGGCTGCGGGAGAGCTCGAGGTCGGGCATGCGGCTGCGCGCGGGAGGCTGGGAATGGAGCAGCGTAGAGAACAAGCGAGGTGGTCGGAGGCTGCGATGGGTGGGCTGGATCGGGAGGGATCCCGATGTGGAAGACGTCTGGCGGCAGCGCGATGGGATCGATGGGACAAGGCACCTAGGATCTAGGGTTGGACCTATATATATATATATATATATATATATATATATATATATATATATATATATATATATATATATATATATATATATATATATATATATATATATATATCAAGGGATTAGGTTAGGGGCTACCTAGTCCCTCTGATCGAAATCAGACGGTAGAAAAAATAGGCTATGGGCGTCCAACTGAGAGACCGAAGATATTTAGGAATGTTTGGGGATGATCCGGACGCACTGGTCATGACCGCTCGGATCGAGTTCGGGGAAGTTTCGGACAAGCAAGCGAGGGGTTTGAGCACTGAGCAAGGAGATTAAGCGGCCAGACAAGAGGGACTCGAAAACCCGGTTGGTCTCGGAACGGACAACGGAGAGACGCGGCAACTACGAACGAACTAAGAGTTATAAGAAAACATGTGGATGCAATGTGAATGATGCAATGATGAATGCAACAAATAAATAAATACACACAAAGATAACAAAAAAAATATGGAAGCCGTCTGGAGTGTCGGTCTCGGGGCATCACAGTACAGTTTGGGACCCCCTACCCGAGATCCGCCGGTTTTGACACCGACATTGGTGCTTTCATTGAGAGTTCCACTGTGCCTTCGACGAAAGGACTCGATGGCCCCTTCGATCATCAGTAATGACGCCGTCCAGGGAGAAACCTTTCTCCCCGGACAAATCTTTGTGTTCGGCGGCTTGATACTGCATGCCAACTCGCTTGGCCGGCTGGAGCTGATCGATAGCTACGTCCCTGACCACCTGATTTGGAAGCCCAAACTACGTCGCGGGTATCAGTGGAGACTTGATCTTCAATGGATTCGAGACCGCGGCAGTTGCTTCCCCGTGCCCCGATGAACATGACTTAAATCAGTTATCGGACCACGCCCAGGAGATGGATCCTATTGCTGCAACGGCTTCGGAACCAAAGCAGATCGTGCCCTCCGAGGACACGAAGCCTACGGCGTTGGAGCCGCACACAGACTCGACATCCTGCAATGCTTGCATCAATGGAACTCCGGACTCGTATCTGGTAATATGTTCCGGACCAGATGCGCCCACGGACACCAACCTAGATCGGTTATCAATTTTCAAATTTAGCGCCGCAGACATCTTCCAGCATTCGCCTTTGGGTGACGTATTAAACTCTTTGAAGAAATTTTCCTTGGAGAAAGACTTGCAGCCGAACTATTTTCGGTTCGAGCTAGATGCGGATGACGAGGAATTTTGCTTCCCATCCGCCACCCACTTCATAGCCACCGTCGATGACTTAACCGACGTGCTTGACTATGTCTCCGAAGACATCGACGGTATAGACGACGATGCCGACAAGGAGCAAGGCCAAGACCCGCCATTTACTAGACGTTGGACGGCAACCTCTTCGTACGATGTGTACATGGTTGATACACCTAAAGGATCTGGCGACGACAAAGAAGAGCCGGACAAAGACAAACCCTCGGAGACGCAGTCCAAGCACCGGCGCCCCAAACGCCGTTCTAAGCCCCGCCGATCAAAAGACGACAACACTGGCACTGGAGAAAATAGTACTCCGGGCAACGCCGAAAACAATGAAGACCCTATCGGAGCTATATCCGAACAGGAGGAAAACGGCAACGAGCAGGATAACACCGATGAATAGGCCATATAAGATGACCCGGAGGACGACATCTATCATCCACCCTCCAAGGAGGAGACAAGCCTCGCCAACGATGATTTCATCATGCCTGAGGATCCTCTCGAGTAGGAGCGCTTCAAGCTACAGCTCATAGCCATTGCAAGGAGCCTGAAAAAGAAACAGCAGCAGCTTCAAGCCGAACAAAATCTACTCGACAATAGATGGAACGATGTCCTGACAGCTGAAGAATACCGCCTCAAGCGCCCAGCCAAGAGCTACCCAAAACACAAACTGCTACCTCAGTTCGATGAGGAAGCACCAGATCCCATACCTCCCTCGCGCAATGCGGAATGGCCACAACCTGGTCGGGATAGAGTGGCAGACCGACCACCCCGCGGTCGGAATACAACGACAAACCAGGCCGAACAGCAGACCGACCAACCACTTCGCAAAACCAGGGACAAACCAGCTCGGGACCATACGTACGACCTTCGGCAGACCCTGGATAGTAAAGCAGGACATACAAGATCGATCTATGGATCATGAGGACATGCCTCGAGGCACGAAGACGGCTACCTATTTGGACGTGACAAACCTAACCACGCCCGGTTCGAATGTCGCAGACGGACTCCATCAGAACTACGCCGCGACACCGCCCGGTACAGAGGTGCCGCACACCCTCTCTGCTTCACAGACGAGGTACTGGATCACGAATTCCCCGAGGGATTCAAGCCCGTCAATATCGAATCATACGACGGCACAACCGATCCCGCAGTATGGATCGAGGATTTCATCCTCCACATCCACATGGCTCGAGGAGATGATCTCCATGCCATTAAATACCTCCCACTCAAGCTCAAAGGGTCAGCTCGGCACTGGCTTAACAGCCTACCCGAAAATCTATTAGCAGTTGGGAGGACTTGGAAGAAGCTTTCCTAGACAACTTCCAAGGAACTTATGTCCGGCCGCCAGACGCCGATGACTTAAGCCACATAGTTCAACAATCCGGAGAATCAGCCAGAAAATTCTGGAGTAGGTTCCTAACCAAAAAGAACCAGATCATCGACTGTCCGAATGCCGAAGCACTAGCGGCATTTAAGCATAGCATCCGGGACGAATGGCTCGCTCGCCACCTCGGCCAAGAAAAACCGAGGTCCATGGTAGCCCACACGGCACTCATGACCCGCTTTTGCACGGGAGAAGATAGTTGGCTGGCTCGCAGTACAAATATGGCTAACGAAACAAGCCCCTACGAGGCCAAGAACAGCACCAGCAAGTTCCGGCGCAACAGAAACAAATGCTGAAGCAACGGCGATAACACCGATGACACAACAGTTCATGCCGGATTCAGTGGCTCCATGTCCGGCCAGTGAAAGAAGCCCTATAAAAGGAGCAACGGAAAACCATCCAGCTTGGACCACATACTTGATCGTCCCTGCCAAATACATGGCACCCCAGATAAACTGGCTAACCATACTAATAGATATTGTTGGGTCTTCAAACAAGCCAGCAAGGTAAATAGCAGAAGCAAAGAAGGGGGATCACAAAGTGAGGATGAAGACGAAGAGCCCCGGCAGCCGAACACTAGAGGGCAGAAGAAATTCCCCCATCACACCAAGACAGTGAACATGATATACGCTACACACATCCCCAAAAGGGAACACAAGCAAGCTCTTAGGGACGTCTACGTGGTAGAGCCAGCCGCCCCTAAATTCAATCCATGGTCGTCATTTCCGATCACCTTTGATCGTCAAGATCACCCAACTAGTATCCGTCATGGCGGTTTAGCCGCATTGGTTCTCGACCCAATCATCGACGGATTTCACCTGACTCGAGTCCTAATGGACAGGGGTAGCAGCCTCAACCTGCTCTATCGGGATACGGTACATAAAATGAGCATTGACCCCTTACGAGTCAAACCCATGAAGACTACCTTTAAAGGAGTCATACCAGGCGTAGAGGCCCGTTGTACGGGCTCAATAACGCTGGAAGTAGTATTCGGTTCTCCGGACAACTTCCGAAGCAAAGAACTAATCTTCGATATAGTCCCATTTCGCAGTGGCTATCACGCACTACTTGGGAGAACAGCATTCGCCAGATTCAACGCGGTGCCGCATTATGCTTATCTCAAGCTCAAGATGCCTGGTCCACGTGGCATCATTATTGTAAATGGAAACACGGAATGCTCCCTCCGTACAGAGGAGCACACCACCTCCCTAGCAGCAGAAGTACAGAGTGTCCTTCTCAAGCAGCACTATAATCCGGCTGCCGAGCCCCTAGACATCGTTAAGAGGGTCCGGACTAGACTGTCGCAGGACAGCTCGGCTCGTCACGGGCCATAGCAATTTGGCCTCCGTTTCAACCCTGACGAGGCAATGGTATTACTACCGCGCACATATAAATTACGCACTCGAGGCCCCATAGGTACTGACGGAGGCACAACTCGCTCGCGATCCACAGTACGGCCTTATAGACCCTGGGATTCGCACGCTTTCACTTTTTCTTTTACGGGTTTTCTTCTCTTTTCAAGGTCTATACGGACGATCCGCTTGCAGAACACACCAAGGAGGCAAGGAGCTCTGCTATACAAGGGAACCCCCAGGTGGCTTCTAAAAAACGATTACCATACTTGTTTTACAATACTTGCATGCAGCTCGCCCTTGGTTACGGCATTTTCAATAGCCTTACTTGCTCATCGCATTACTTGTACAAAGTACGCTTCGATGTACTGATTACATCACAATGGTGAATAAATGGTGGCGTCAGCTCATTAATTAATTTTTTCCGTTTTCACCTCAGTATCTATTACTCATTGCACGCGTACATCATGGTACGTACTAATATGCCAGGGGCTTCATTACACCCACATCACGGCAACAAAAGTTTGAACACTTTTACAGTGTTTGGCACCCCGAACTTATAGCATTATATGCATCGGCTCTAAATCATGTCTTTGGTCAATAGTTGGGTTGCCCAGCTCCTGTGCTTACTACCTTACGTTCCGCTATATCGGCTAGGGTAGTAAAGGGAGAACTACTGCGATTGTGTCCCATTTATTCCGGATGAGCACCTCAGTATAGAAATCTAAAAACTGACTAGCATGATGCTGCGTGAGCTGGTCAGCTGTTCGTGAGGTCCCAAATCATTAGAGATTTTTCCGATTCTTGCGAAGAGTCGGTTCTCCCGATTAGGTGTGTATAACGCCCCTAATTCGGCCTTCTGAATACCAGGGGCTTCACCAACTTTATTCATTTTCAAACTCCTATAGCTAAGTGAGGGCGGTAAAGGCCGCATAGTCTGATTGCCTTGTTCATTGCGCTAAACACCTCCTTTAAGGACCAGAATGTGGAGTAAAGAGTGTTTAGATTTATCCCGAACACCCCCGTACTATCCACGTGGGGGCAGAAGCTGACGACTGGTCATCCCTCAGATTTAATAAACGGTCGCACAGGAGGTAAAAATTTAAAATCATAAACATTATACTACATAACATCTTTGTTCCATATTACAGGGCAAGATAATACACATGTTCTTATGGGAATATAATATCCTTCGAACATTGCTCCACCGCAAGGCGGGATCCCTCTAGGACACCATCAAAATGATGCTCGGATCGACGATGCTTCTTGCCCTCCGGCGGTCCCTCGGTCATCAGCTTCTTGGCATCCAGCTTTGCCCAATGCGTCTTGACGCGAGCAAAAGCCATACGCGCACCTTCAATGCAGACCGACCGCTTCATGGCTTCGAGCTGTGGACAGGCACTCACAAGCCGTTGTACAAGTCCAAAATAGCTGCCAGGTGCACGATCGGCAGGCCATAGCCGACTATCAGGTCCTTCATGGCCAGTTTGGCCAACCGGTGCAGTTTGACCAGCTGCTTTAGCTGGTCGCTGAAGGTCACTGGATGTTCGGATCCCAGATATTGGGACCAGAACAGCTTCTCCGTTGACATACCTTCCTCGGCTCTATAATGCTCGGTTGCGTCCGACACACTGTGCGGCAGACCTGCAAATGCCCCTGGAACACCAAAATTCAGGACATGTACAAGGGACGTTTTCTCTACATATTTTCTCGGCATGGTGAAAGACTCACCCACCGCGATTTCCTGGGCCACTTGAATCTCCTGGAGGGTGCTCTGGGCCTCGGCTCGTGCATCCTGTGCGCTCTGGCGAGCCTTCGCCAATTCGGACTCCTGCGCCTTAAAATCGCGCTCCAAGGACTCAAACTTTTCTATCGCGCCCTGGAGCTGCCATTGCGCCTCGCCAACCCGGGCCTCGTGCTTCTCGCGCGATGCACGTTCCTTGGCCGCTTTGTCCTCGGCCTCGGCTAGCGCCTCCTTAAGGGTTGCCACCTCGGTCGTGGCCCCTAATAAAGTTTATGAAACTTTATGCCCGGCCGGACTATTCATTTTTTTGAAATGTACCCACAGGTTACTGCATACCTTGGCTCTCCTCCAACTGCTTCTTCACGTGGCCGAGCTCCTCCTCGGCCCGCTCTAGTTCCTGCTTCTTTTTCGGAGACCTCCGTAGCTTGAGCAGTGGCAGCCTGCAGCGATACCTGCTTATTCACATAGACAACTCATGTTAGACTCCTATGATTTTTTATCCTATGTTCGGCTTTTCCTACTGAACACCAAACAGAGCATCAGGGGCTACTATCTATACTGTGATATTTTTCTTACAATTAGATTACTTACCTCAAAGCCTATTAGAAGGCTAGTGCAGGCTTCGGTCAGCCTGTTTTTAACAAACTGAACCTTCTCTATTACCGTGTCCATAAGGACACGATGTTCATCCATGATAGAGGCGCCTCGTAGCGCCTCCAGCAGATTATCCGGTGCCTCAGGTTGGATAGAGATCACCGGCGAAACAGGCACACTCCCTCCTTGTGGGGAATGCCGTTCGCTGGACCCTGGAGCCGTGTTGATTTCCGGAATGGTATCCGGCTGGGGTCCGAATGGAACTTGGGCCCCGTCACCAGTCCCCATGGGGCTTTTTCCCCCATGTGTCCGGCGTCCGAAGAGTCATCCTGGGGCGTCACATCGATGATCTCCGGAACCTCCCCCCGACCTGGGAAGGTCTTTTTGTACACCACCTCATCATCACCCCTGGGTGAGACAGAATGAGCAGGTGGCGGAGACATGCTAGCCATCTCCTCCGTGTCCAGCGAATCCTCTATCGAGGATCGCGGAGAGCCATCGTGTGCCGGACTGCAATGACAAAAATTTACAGTATATCAATATCACAAACCAGGAAGGCTAGACTTTTGCGAATTCTGGTGCTTACGAAGCGGCCCGAGGCTTGGTCCGGCGAGGTCGTTCCGGACTGCTGTTGACGTCCCGCGTGGAGTTATCCGCAAGGGAGCCTTTAACCCTCTTAGGCACTTCTGCCTCCGGGCTCATGGGGGCCGCTCTCTTCTTCCTCCCCGCTTCAGGTGGGGAGTCCTTTTCTTCTTCCTCTTTATCGCTGTCATCAGCAGACGAAGAGGAAGTCCCGCTTTCGGACGTTTCATCTGGAGTGCTTCTCCGGCGAAGGTTTTTCTTGGCCCCTTGGGCCGCCTTCCTAGCCGTCTTCTCCGCTCATAAGGCGCGGGGAACAGCATCTTCTCCAGTAATGGAAACACCTGGTCCTCAGGTAGCGGAGCCGGACAGTTAATCTTCTCGGCCAACTTAACCCAGGCCTGAAAATAGAGGAAGGAAGCTTAAGTTTTTCCACAAAATATGCTAGTAGGGGGTACTCCTTGAAAACATTAAAGAAACTGACCGTATTGGGCTGACACTTTAAGCTAAGCCCGCGGTCTTCAGTCGTGGGCGGTGGCGTCTCGCCGGCCTTGAAGAGCACCTTCCAGATTTCTTCATGTGTTGTGCCGAAGAGCTCCAGTAGCGTCTGGTGCTTGGCCAGCTCAAACTCCGACAAACTATAAGTTCGGTGTTGGCCCGGAAGGACCCAACGAACAAGCATAACCTGGATTACGGTGACAAGCTTGATCTTATTCTCTATCATGTTTTGGATGCACGTCTGGAGCCCTGTCAGCTCGGCCGAGGGACCCCAGGTTAGGCCCCGCTCTTGCCAAGAAGTGAGCCCCATCGGGACTCCAGATCGAAATTCGGGGCTCGCCGCTCAGTTGGCGTCGCCAGCTCGGTGATATAAAACCACCCCGATTGCCACCCCCTCACCGTCTCCGCGAATGAGCCTTCAGGCCAGGTGACATTGGGCATCTTGCCTACCATGGCACCTCCGCACTATGCTTGCTGGCCCCACACAACTTTCGGCCTCACATTGAAGGTCTTCAGCCATAGGCCGAAGTGAGGCGGGATGCGGAGAGAAGCCTCACAAACGACGATAAACGCCGAAATGTTGAGGATGAAGTTGGGGGCTAGGTCATGAAAATCCAGCCCATAGTAAAACATCAACCTGCGGACGAATGGGTGAAGAGGGAACCCAAGCCCGCGGACGAAATGTGTAAGGAACATAACCCTCTCGTCGGGCTCGGGAGTGGGGACGATCTGTCCCTTGGACGGGAGTCGATGAGCGATCTCTTTGGCCAGATATCCTACCTCCCCGAGCTCCTTGATATCCTTCTTCTTAACAGAAGAGGCCATTCACTTACCTCCAGCTCCGGATCCGGACATCCTCGAAGTACTTTCTCGAGCGAGGGAAAAGCTAAAGCTTGGGCGCTGGAGTTCAAGGATGGAAGGGCCGGGGAAGAGAAAGGGCGTGGGTGAAAGAAGGGAATCCTTACCCCCTTTATAAAGGCCACGAAAGTCAAGCGCTTTCCCACTCGCCTGTTCCCAATGGCTGTGCAAATGGCGTGGTTGGGTTACCCATGGCCGCATTGATGAGAATCCCGCAATAGGGGGGACACGATCTCTGCTTTGACAAGACGTGCCAATAGCAACCGCGTCTCGCAACGCAGGGTGGCAGATGAAAAACGGTTCAAATTATAACCGGACAAGCGTAGCATTATAAAAACTGTCAGCAGATTAGACTCATGCAAATATCATATTCTCTCTGCAGTCGTGTGTGATGAATAACAGGCCCGGATACAATCATCGCATCCGAAGACTATCTTGGAGTTCGGAAGAAGGGGAACCCGCCTTGCAATGCCGAAGACAATCTGCGCGTTGGACTCCTCGTCATTGAAGCCAGGTTCAGGGGCTACTGAGGGAGTCCTGGGCTAAGGGGTCCTCGGGCGTCCGGCCTGTTACTCATTGGGCCGGACTGATGGGCTATGAAGACATGAAGACCGAAGACTATACCCGTGTCCGGATTGGACTCTACTTGGCGTGGAAGGCAAGCTAGGCGACTGACTATGAAGATTCCCTCTTATGTAACCGACCTCATGTAACCCTAGATCTCTCTGATGTCTATATAAACCGGAGAGCATAGTCCGGATAGGACAAATTCATTACCATATACTCATAGGCTAGACTTCTAGGGTTTAGCCACTACGATCTCGTGGTAGATCAACTCTTGTAACACTCATATTCATCAAGATCAATCAAGCAGGAAGTAGGGTATTACCTCCATAGAGAGGGCCCGAACCAGGGTAAACGTCCCCCGTCTCCTGGTACCATCGATCCTAGACGCACAGTTCGGGACCCCCTACCCGAGATCCGCCAGTTTTGACACCGACATGTCCCACATGTCGGTTTCCCTGTTTTCCTGGCCATATTCGAGCGTCAGTGCTCCGTGTTGCGCATTAGGCGCAGAACATGTGGTTTTTGTGCCCTGGTTCAAATGTGGTATAGTACCAAGTTGTTACCCTAGCCCCAAGTGTGGTGGTTTTGGGTACGGTACCACCCTTTTCCTTTTCAAGTACTGAAGCGTAACACTTGATTAAGTAGTCGGATGGTGTGCTAAA
This sequence comes from Triticum dicoccoides, assembly GCF_002162155.2. Classification (NCBI taxonomy): domain Eukaryota; kingdom Viridiplantae; phylum Streptophyta; class Magnoliopsida; order Poales; family Poaceae; genus Triticum; species Triticum dicoccoides. Next base: position 131,086,910 of record NC_041384.1, on the reverse strand, counting down.
TGTAGGTGTCCGACTGTTTGAAAGAATAATTGAGGTGTGCCCGGTCCGTGTCCGCATTTAGGGGTCCAACTTACCATGTTTCGGCAGTAGTAACTATACTACTCCCTGCGTACTCCCTCTGTTTTTATTTACTCCGCATTTTAGCTTTGCTCAAATTCAAACTTTGTAAACTTTGAGAAAGTTTATAGACAAAAATAATAACATATACAATAACAAATCAATACCATTAGATTCATTATTGAATATACTTTCACATCATATAGATTTGCTACTGTAAATGTTCATATTTCTACTCTTACTAGCAAGATGCCCGTGCGTTGCACGTAACATCAAGATGCATTTGTATGACTAGTTTATCTTGTGAGACAAAAGGATGAACAAGGGAAGGCCTTATTTGCAAATGTGGAGAGGTGTGTGGGTACCTTTTTGAGAAATTGCCATAGTTTCCTTCCTATCCGTCAGATATAAATTGGACGGCCTATATTGCAGGATGGAAGGCACACCATCATCACCAACTCTGTTTTTTATAAGAGTCCCTCCGATTTATATCTGATGGATAGGAAGGAAACTAGGGCAATTTTGCAAAAAGGTACCCACACACCTCTCCACATTTGCAAATAAGGCCTTCCCTCGTTCATCCTTTTCTCTCACAGGATAAACTAGTCATACAAATGCATCTTGATGTTACGTGCAACGCACAGGCATCTTGCTAGTAAGAATGAAAACAAACGACAAAAAAATATTGGACGGTGGTTCGAAGTCATGACCGCGGGCACAATGGACAAGGTGGCCTTGTATTGGTATGTTGAGCCGTCTGTTTTAACACGCAGGAGTTGGTGTGGTGATTATACACACACGCATGCATGCACATGAACTGCATGCACGCAACACTCACACGAACACATGCAGCCACGCACGCACACAACACTCACACGTACACACGCAGCCACGCATGCACGCAACACTCACACGCACGCACGCACGCATGCATGCATGCATGCACACACCACACGACCAAAACACACTCTCACGCTCAAGTGCTCAACCTACACGTGCATGCGCACACATCAGGCCCTGACAGACACATACACAACCAGGTGGTTCCTGCGCACGGGTTGGAGTCTTGTCGCGCCTGCGTAAATTTGTGTTTATCTGACCTTTTTCCTATGCAAACTGACAGGTGGGACCCACAAGAACATGGTCAATTTAACTAGTCAACATGGTGCCACGCAGACTATTTGACTGGTCAACAAAGTGCAATCCGATGCTGAACGGTGAGCAAGTGACCGTATAATCATCGCAAAACGTATATAGTGACTGTAATGAGTGTATTCTGAAGTCCGGTGATCGTATTACGCTTTTCTCTCTGTAGGCCCTCCAAAACTACATCTCTACACATTCCCGCATGTTACATCTAACAACTATGCAATATAACACTACTACTACACTCTAACACAATAAATCATATGTGTTTTCAGTTTTACTAGATATCATCTACCGCGCGTTCATCCTCATGTGTGTTAAAACAGATGGCTCAGCATACCAGTACAAGGCCACCTTGTCTGATGTGCCCGTGGTCATGACTTTGAACCACCGTCCAATATTTTTTTGTTGTTTGTTTTCATTCTTACTAGCAAGATGCCCGTGCGTTGCACGTAACATCAAGATGCATTTGTATGACTAGTTTATCTTGTGAGAGAAAAGGATGAACGAGGGAAGGCCTTATTTGCAAATGTGGAGAAGTGTGTGGGTACCTTTTTGCAAAATTGCCATAGTGTCCTTCCTATCCGTCATATATAAACCGGACGGCCTATATTGTAGGATGGCAGGCACACCATCATCACCAAATCTGTTTTTTATAAGAGTGTAGAGTAGATACAAGCCGGTAGGTGGGCCCAATGGTAGTGAGATAATGTGATGCAACACCAGAGGTGCCACATGGAGCGTTTAACTGGTCAGCTAGTCGTGTCTTGAGCAAATACAGAGCTGTACGGTGAGCCCGTGACTGTATAATAACCATAAAACGTAAATGGTGACCGTAATGAGTGGATTCTGAAGTCCAATGTACGTATCGTGCTTTCGCTTCAAATACAATGATCGTCACTGTATATATCGTGAGAGAAAGATGAAACATGCGTGAATGTGCGGGGGGCGTACTTTTAGAGGACCTGGAGATAGTTTGTGTGCGTACGTGAAAGGGGCGTAGAGGGGGTGTATGCGATGGAGAGAGAGATGCTCTTCAATTATCTTTATTATGACTAACTTTATATATAGTATAAAATATAAAAATTCACAGTGTGAAATAAATATCATTGTGGGCACCATGCAATGCAAATTAACGTTCATACTCCTTCATATAACTTTGTAATGTTGTATATATGTAGAGATTCTAAAATAATTTTTTCTCCACACTTTATTCAAAAGGAATGTTGTATGTGAAATAAACATGAAGAGAGGGCTTTTTAGATCAATGGGGTACGTGATGTAACATGTGTGAATGTGTAGTTGATGTATTTGGCAGGGCCTAGAGAGGTATGTGTGTGTATTACGTATTTGAGAGAGGCATGGATAGAGGGGCCAGCGGGGGAGGGCGTGGGAGAGGTAGCAGGAGAAATGAGATAGGTCTAGAGAGAGATACGAATATGATGTCACGACGAGAGATTCCCTTGAGTGTGTATATGCAAGGGGGGAGGGGATAGAAGCAAAGGGTGTCTGTGTGGTGTCTGTGTTGGTATGTGTTGGTGTGAGAAGATAACGAGACCTAGGGGCAGAGGGTGTGTCACCGCGTGCGGTCCGGTGGGCCGAGGTGAGGCCCTTGGTTCGGTTCCGTCCTACGCCACATTGGTCGGCCCGTGACGCATTTAGGGAGACCCATGGATGACTAGTCGTACAAGACAAAGATAGCAGAATCATGAAGGACTCTGTGTCCACTGACAAAGCCGGCTAGGATTTGTAACCCAAGGTCCTCGGACTAAGGTAACCCCCTATCTCTGATATTGCTATTCATCCAACCTAACTTTAAGGGGCATCCTACAGAATGCTCTGCTAGAATCATACTCGTCGATTAGGAACAGAGGTGTGAGACAATGCGTGAGAGACAGGCCTAAAGATAATGTGCGTACAGGAGACACGTAGGCAGGTCTGTGTATATAGAAAGGGTCGATGGGGATTGTGCATGTGTATGCTTGTGAGAGGAAGAGTGCTTGTGATAAAGGTTAGTGAAAACAGTCGTAAATGGTTACGAGAGGGAGGGAGGGTTATATTGAGAGCATGTCTGCGAGAAAGACACCTCGAGAGAGAGTGTGTGAGCATGTTTGAGAGACCACCGATGAAGAGTGAAACTACACGTAAAAGACTGATGTACACATTGATTAAAGATATAAATTGTATCCAGATATTAGGATGGGATCATGATATTTGGAATTCGCGTAAGGAACGGTCATTGATCCATCACACATCTAGATTCTATCAAATATGAGCATGTCTATGTAATTATTCGACATAATGGATCCACATAGTTAGTATTTTGAACTCCAGACAATGCATCGCTTTAGCAATCGAATATAAACGTGAGTATAGTTCATGTTGTGTGTGTAAAGCACATTATACATACGAAAGTTACACAATGAACATTATAAATAGCTAGCTATGAACTAGCATACATTTGAATTCAACTTAAGGTGGTTTAAAAAATTCAAATTCAACATGAAGTCCATTCAATTATTTGAATTCGATATCATGGCATTTCTAAATCATACCTAAATTATGGGGGCACCAATCTTTGCTCTGCTTTTGTACATAATAGCGTATATAGTCGTGTACAAAATAGATTCAAATTTAGCTCCTCCATTCCAAAATAATCATAGTTATAGGATTTTCAAGTGTCAAAATTTCAAAAAGAAGCAGATAATTTAATTAGGTCTTCAAACATACAAGTTCAAATTTAACGTTGTCTATTTAGGTCAATCCTCAAAGTTCAAGAGTACTCTAAACGTGAATGCTTCTGTCTCAAAATTTCGAACGAAGCGCCAAAAGAGCTTCTACTCGCCCGAAACCGCGTGAGACAATGTTTGGTAGTAGAAGGAAATTACTTTTCTAACTCTGACCCGTGAAACCTACCAGCCCGATGTCAAAAGGTCTAAACCGGGGTAGGTTGTAGCTTCATCTAGACGCCACGCAACCGCCACTGAAAAACATTCATACACAATGGTCGCCTAACCACACATGCGCGCGGCTGAAATCGCTCCCGCCACTATTTGGGACACCTAGGATTACCATCCTACCCCTGACCCGCGGTAGGTCCGAAATTTAAGAGGGGACAAAGTTTGTACTTTCCCGAAATTTCAAACAAGCGCGTCCCATCTGTTCAAAAAAGCCAAAAACAAGCGCGTCCCAGACCGAAACATGGTTCTCCCTTAGCTCCCCCCCGTTCGATTCCCCATTCGTACTCCGTGGGCGCCAAAACTACCTCTCCACAAGCCGCAAAACCCCGGCGTCCTCCATCCACCGCCCCATCCCACCCATCAACCGCCGCCCTCCTCCATCACGTTGGAGCCGATACCCCAGCGTCATCATCCACCGCAACCTCAACCGCAACACCCTCCACGGCTAGTAGTTCAAGCCAAGGTCGAGCGGTCCGTACCCGAGCCAGTTCAACCACGCCGTCCTGCGCCTCACCGCTGTCACTCCAACTTCGCCACTGTCCACCGCACCGGAGCTGTTCCTGCTACGCCGTCCTTCGGCGCCTCGGATCTGCTTCCCCTCCGCCAACATACAGCCACGGCAACACAGTCAACAATTTGGCCATGGGTTTGTCCAAGGCTGCACCCTCCTCCAAAACATCGGTTCCCTGGCAAAAGGAAGAAAATCATCGCGACATATGGCGGACACAACACTGGCAACCGGAAATGGTACTCCTCTTCCCTTATTCGTGCAAATTTTATGTGTCTGCTTGCACGATATTCATCCCATAGAAGACACTAGTTGAACGCTTCTTCTTGATACTAGATGTCCCTAGTAACTCATGATGCACAAGGTTTCTCCTCATATACTATTTCACCTTAGCTAGAGGTCTATCGCCCCCAGGATTTCAATTCCTGGTCAGTTGATTCCCAATTACGGAAGCATTCCCCAGCGTAACAGGCGCTAGTCCGCCTACTACGCCAGGGAAGCAGCGCCTCAGTGTTTATCTTAGGGGCGTGTGGGGCCTAGAGCTGTTGGCGCCTGATCTGGAGGTCGGCCGGGATTAAAGGGGTGGCCTGGGGGCGCTGCCAAGCACGGTGGTGGTGTGAGGTCGAGGGGAGGGCGGGGTGGCAGAGGCAGGGGTCTGGGCCGGTGGTCGCTGGCAGTTCGAGAAAGATCGTCAACAGTGACTGGCGGGAGGTAGACGAAGGCCATCTGCCCGTTCCTTATAGACCGGACAGTTCATAAAAAAATCGACTGACCTATTTATTTTCAGTCGACTGTTATTTTGATAGGACCACATGTGGTGGTGTGCTGGAGGAGTACCCGCATTCCCCAACCATCCCTGTGCTCATATATTACAAAATCATACGTAGTAGAATCTAATTTTGTTTGCCATGCAATGTTGTAGAGCTATCATATGTCTACTGTCATTTATTTTTCAGCCACCTGCTATCTGCTACTTTTACAGTGCACTAGTTCTGCACACACTTCATCCATACTCTCACTTTTGTGTTTTTATGCAAGGGTATTTCAGACTCTGCTACCTTGACACAAGCAGAAAAGAAAAGAGAGAAGTCGCTCCAGCTTCGTACGCGGCTAGGCAAGACATGTTTCAGCGCTATAAAGGGTGAAGTGTCAGTAGATGGAGAAGGTAAACGTAGCTCTGGAGTTGATGACCTCGCTCGCCATGAACCACCATTCCAGGTGCTTGCTTTAACTTTGCGGTGTCATATGTGGTTGCATGTTGCATATGGTGTCTAGCTTGTATTCGAAAGGCCGAAGTCGGTCTTTATTAAGATAAGGAAATATATTTTTTACATGAACCACCATCCCGGGAGCACCAGAAGACAAATAGCTAGTCAGGGCACTGGCCAAGCTAGTCACAAGCCCAGCATAGACAGGCATCACCTGGAAGCCAACTAAAAATTCACGATGGTGGCGAAGTAGCCCACCTCCCACCAGGCTCTCAGGTCCTCGATGATCATGCTCACCACTCCAGCCGGATGTCTAGCTTGTATTGCTTCCAATTTGGTTAAATTGCATCTGCTTAGCTTACACATTATACCTTTGAATATGACATGCCTTCTTGTTTTTGGTACATACTAGTACATATATCTATTAACCATGTTCTTACATCAAACTAATGTTCTTGTGTATCCCTCATCAATCACTTATGATGAGACAGTCACGCCAGTGGGTTACTGTGAGAAAATATGCTCTTTTAAAGAATGCAGTGTCAGCCTCCCCACATGATTCTCAAGAAACAGCAAGGCTAGATGAAGATAGTGAACGTGGCTCTGTAGTTGATGACCGCATTTCCCCTACACCGGCATCACAGGTGCTTGCTCTAATTGGCAGCATGATATGTGGTTGCATGTTGCATATGGTGTCTAGATTGTAATTCTTCCAATCTGGTTAAATTGCATGTGCTATTCTGCTTAGTTTATACATTATACCTGTTAATGTGACATGCCTTCCCGTTTTTAGTACATAGTACATCTGTCTATTAAGCATGTCCTTACATAAAACTATTGTTTTTTTGTATCCCGCGTCAATCAATATGACGAGCACCTTCAGTATATGCAGTGTGATATTGGTTGCATCTTTCATATGATTTATAGCATGCGCTGCTTCTGCTTTGTTGAAATGCCATTTATGATGGGACGCTTTTAACTTGGTAGAGTCATATTGGTTGCATCTTTCATGTGGTGTCTAGCTTGCATTGCTTCTTATTTGTTGAAATGGATTATGCTTAGTTTACACAAACAGTGGTGAATATGCCATGCCGTCCTATTTTTCGTACATATTCCATCCTGGTATCATGTGTTTGCCTTACATCAAAGTAGTGATTGTTAATACCATGCACGAATGAGTTCTGAAGAGTGAATTTTATTGCTTTTTCTTGACGGTTTTACTTGACAATTCAAAATCAATAAAGCAAAAGGAAAGTAGCAAGGCAGCGGATATAGGTGCTGCTTCCAAACGGAGAGCCTCTACAGATTCTACTCCGCCACCCCCCCAAGAAGATTTGCAAGACAACACATGCATAGACACTCAACGTAGTTGTGTTGATGATGAGCACGTCTCTCCTAGTGCACATCACAGGTGCTCCCTCTAACTTGGCACTATTATATGTGGTTGCATGTTATGTATGATGTCTAGCTTGTATTGCTTCTAATTTTGTTGAATTCCATCTGCTTACTTTACACATTATACTTGTGAATAAGACACGTGTTCCTGTTTCTAGAACATACAATATCTGTCTATCACACCATGTTCTTACATCAAAGTACTACTGTGGTGGTGTAACATGCTACAATCACTTATCATAAGATATGTTTGACTTGGGAGTGTGATATAGGTTACATCTCGCATTCTTTTCTAGCTTGTACTACTTCTAATTTGTTGAAATGACACTTGGACGAGACAGTTTTAACTTCGTAGAGTGATATTCGTTGCATCTTTCATATGGTGTCTAGCTTTCATTGATTCTAATTTTTTGAAATGCCTTCTCCTTAGTTTACACATCATAACTATGAATATGCAATGATGTGAATATGCAATGGCACTAATGATGAGAAACCTTTAACTTGGTAGTGTGATGTTGTTTGCATCTTGCATATGATTTATTTCTTGTACTGCTTCACATCTGTTTAAACGCCATTTATGACGAGACACTGTTAACTTGGTAGAGCGATATTTGTAGCATCTTTCATATGGTGTCTACCTTCCATTGCATTGCTTCTAATTTAGTGAAATGTCTTCTGCTTAGTTTACACATCATAGGTCTGGTTATCTCATGTTTTCCTGTTTTTCGTACATATTACATCCTCCTATCATGTGGTTGTCTAACATCAAAGTTCAGTTCTTTTGTACCACGCATCAATTTGTTCTGAAGAACTAAATTGTGATTCGTTTTTCTTGTCGGCTTGACTTAACATGGCACAGAGAAAGAGGAAGGAAAACAAAATGACATGGAAAGGGAAGCGGAAGAATCCTGCAGGTTCTGCTGGTACTGATGGTGCAATAGAAGGTCAAAGTCCAGCCGAAAATTGTACAAATAGGGTATCCCATGCTACACGAGCTGTGGAACAAGCCAAACAGAAACCAATAGCCGCCACCAAAAAATCAGAGACAACCCTAGTTGTTGCAACACCTTCCACAGTACCATCAGTTGCACGAGTTACTCGTTGGTCAACTCAGCTAGCAGCACATTCCCAAGCTCCCTTGCCACCTGACACTACTTCCGAAGCACTCTTGACACAAGACGAGTTGGCAAGATCAGATGAACTTTGTGAGCTTCAACAGCAAGAAGGTAGTTGCTGGAGTCAAGTTACAATTGCATGCTTCTTTATATATAGTCTCACAGTTTGATGTACACTAACACTTCCTATGTTCGTTGTTGGACTAGCACCAAGGCGCAAGAGGAAACAAACATCAGGGATAATGCTCGATAGGTTAACTAAATCTAGAGGAGGAAGAATGGAGATCCGTTTTGAGGCAGGTTTAAAAAGGCCACGTGATGCTATAGAGTCAGCCAAGTTAGTATGAGAGGCAGCGGTTGCCGTTAGGTGTCATGTACGTATCCTCCCAACATGGATTCAGTATAGGAATGACAAAGACAAAACCCAGCTCAACACCTTCCTCGACCATTTATCTGTAAGTATGGTTATGTATGGAAACTAGTAATATCGTCTTGCTCTGTCCCATACTTTCTAGGTTGCTGATAATGAGACTCCCATAATTTTCAACAGATGAGGTTCAAGTTGGATAGCCAAGATGATTGAACCAGACAAGCTTGCACCCATGTTTTCAAGTCTGCTCTGTGACAGTATCGGTATAACTTGAGGAAAACTCACTTTGAAGGCAAGGCTAACAGTGAACTTGCCCAAACATTTCTAGTGGAAAATATATCGGATGAAGACTGGAGAGGCCTCGTTAAACACTGGTCTGATCCAAAGTATCAGGTACATTATATATATATATGTGATCAGATCACATGTTGATGTCCTATTTACGCATGTGCCTCACAAATCTATCTTCTTGTAGGTGAACTGTTCAAAGAACAAGCCCAACCGTATGAAAGTGAAATTCCAACAGACGACAGGATCTCATAGCTATATTGCACACTACGAGGCTCTTGTAATTAGCTGCTATTTCACTCTTTTCGCTGTACCATATTATCAGATATATATTGACTTGTTCCAAATGCAGAGGAAAGCCCGCAAGGACCAAAAAGTACCTGAACCAAATGCTGTGGAAATCTTCAAGGACTGTCACACCAGCAAGACGAAGGGCATGACTACACCAGTCAAAGCCGCTATTGTAAGTCCTTAATCCTCATGCCTTTTAACTACTACTTACTCTGACTTGTGCCTTGAACTGCATGCTTTGCAGCCAATGTCTATTACTCTTTTCAATTTTATACACAATTGTCTTAGCGTATCATTGCACCTTACAAGGTTTAAAGAGAGAGGAGTGATGTTCCTTTGATCTTGATCTGTAATCTAGTTTTGTGCTGGACTTGCCCACTCAATGTTACAATTGCATGTTTGTCTGTTCTTAGTTGTTTTGTGATATGAATGATGTCATACTATGCTTACCGTATTATAAACTTTGTCTCTTTATCCTTGGATGTCAATACAATGTGAAGAAATAGACAATACATTAGCCATGGTACATGGTCATATGTTTGGAACCTGGTTTTATTATGTACTTTGAAGTAAAATACAACTAATATTTTACATGGGTTCACCAGAATAAGTTCTGTATATAGACCAAAGCTATTTTGTTTGGTTTTGCTACCTCCTTAATATCTTCTATTCTGGTACTACTAATGTAAAAAACTCAACTTTTCGGCAAGCTATGGAAAATGGTGGAACTGCCACCTTCAAAAGGTGGCGAGGCAACTATAACCGCAATGTCAGCTCTTGCTGCAGTGGGTCAATACCTGTCCACTAATAGTGCCAAAAGCACGTTCCTGCGTAATACTGGGTTGGTTGTTAAGGCAATCTCGTCCAAACTGCCTCATGATCAAGATATGCAAGCTCAAAACAATGTTATATCTACGCTCCAGACACAAGTCCATTCCCTAACAGAGACCCTTTGTCAAACAAGGACATACATTGTTCGATGTCGTCAAGATATGCATGGTTTTGAAACCAGACTATCAAACATTTGCTATGTGGTTCAGGAGCCTAGGAGAAATGAAGGCGAAGCTTATGGTTCTCCATCAGACAATACAACATCAAAACGTAACAGCCAGGTCAAATGAACTGAGCTTCTAAACTTCTGGTGGTGCATTTATCTGCCAGACTGTTAACTTTTATGCCAACCTTCCTTTTGTTTATAGTTGTAATTTGTTTTGTTGCGATACAAAATTTGTTCTTAACATGCAGCCACCGGCTGAAGAAAATAGCAAGCCATTTTTGTATAGTGTAGGGTGTTCCCAATATTTGCATTGGTGGTGATCTTTGATGCCCAGTGGATGTAATCTGTGCAATCGCCTTAATAGCCTAGCGTTAGTTTCAGGCTTATTTATTTCCTAATCTTCTTTCTCCCTGGTTTGCTAGTGGACGCAACAACCATGGGCCATATACGGACCGTGGTAACCTTGACCCTGCTACAGGCCATAGGATCCATGGGCCTCCTATGGGCCGTCGATAAATGGCCTCCAACAGGGTCATAGAATCGGTGGGCCTCAGGCCATCGGATAAATGGGTCTACATGGGCCGTAAACGGGCATAATTGGTATCGGCCCAACACGGTAACGGGCCGTTAAGAGGCCAGGGGACAGCAAAGGCTTAATTTTTTCACGGGCATAACGGGTCGTTAATGAGCCAGAATATAGGACGGGCTAGAAATGGCGCAACGGGTTAACAGGCCACAGACGGGCCGACTCTTGCAATGGGCCGAATTTGGCCCATTAGGGGAACAGGCCAGTAACGGGTCAAAAGTAATCGATGGCCGGAAAGGAGCCCAAGAATGTATGGGCCGGCAGCAGGCCGAAATCTTACACGGGCTGGAAACGGCCCATGTGAATCATGGGCCATTAATGGGTACAAAGAAATTTACTGTTCATTATGGGCTAGAGTCACCGTGGGCCTCTAATGGGCCTAAAGATACGAAAGGCCTCCTATGGGCCGAAAGACATCATGGGCCATACATGGGCCGAAAGTGAAATGGGAAGGTGTTATATTTGACGGCCCACATGATGTTGTTGGACCGATTTCGGGTAGGCCCTAACGGACCGTGAGTTATCAGGCCATAAAATGGGCTATTTGCGAAGAGACCATTAACAGGCTTTTCATGGGCCAGCCCGCTAACTTTTGACCAAGTCAAACGGGTCGGCCTTTGTAAGCTAAATGGGCCAGTGGTGGGCCGTCGCATGTGTCGACATATCATAGACGCATATCTGACCCACTAACGAGTTGACATGTGTTTCCTCCGGCCAATCAGAATCTTACATGTGGAAAATTCCCATTAGTCCGGGCTGTTAACGGGTTATCGGATCCAAAACCGGACCCGATAGCTTAACGGCGACCCGTTACGGTGGATGCCACGTGTCGGTCACCCTTGACGAAAGCACTTCTGTGACGCACGATTTATCGTCATGGAAGTGGACACTTCCGTGATGATAATTTTGGTAATGTCATGGAACACTTCTACGACAGCACAGGTATGACTATCTTGATTCTGTCATAAAATCGTCATGGATGTACATGCATGGAAAAAAACGTGACCTATTGTGACAAACACGTATCATCATGGAAGTGTATTTTTTTGTAGTGTCATACGGGTGTGTGTGCACCTGTATGGAACGTCGTCTTTCGCTCTGGTTCCGCGCAGATGCTTCCTATTGATTCCTTCTTCTTCCATTCTCCTTCATTTTCATTCCCACTCGTGATTTCTTTTAGCCAATTTCTTGAGGAAACACATCAAGGAGAGGATTTGTGAAAACCTTTGCGTTCATTAGTCATTAGTACCAATATCAGAGTGAATATCACTTTTTAAATGAAATATCTTGGTTTAAACAAAGGTGAAATGAGTGCTAAAATATCACTCATCATAGCCACATTATGGCAATTTAGTAGTATCATTCAGAAATTGTAACTTGCAGACATGCATAAATTCCACATACGCTTCTCTACAACCAATGGTAGCTACCCTCGATTCTCCCTAGAATCCCCTTGCATCATGGATCCAATTCACCACACATATAAAACGATGGGATGTGAGAGGAGCCAACATGTTTCGTACCTTCATATACGCGTTGAATAGCCTGTAGAAATGGACGTGGACCTATAGAACGAACTCCACTTCCGTTTGTCCTGCACCTCCTACTCGATGGCAGTGCAGTAGCTAGCACCTTCGCCTCGCCAGCGGCATGGAACCAGTCGATATGCAGAGACGGTAGCCAGCGCTCCCTTGCCGGCAAGGCGGAAACATGCCACGTGTGGAGCGGTAGCCATCGCCTCCTCTAGTCAGCGACATGCAACATGGTAGCCATCGCCTCCTCTTTCTTGATGGCGCGGTAGCCGACTCCTCCTCCTTGCAATGGTCAGTTCAAGTGTCGTTGCATCGATGCAGCATCAGCATGAAATCTCCGTGACACACCTCTAGCTCGCCCTCGTCAATGGTGTAGCCCGCTTCATAGCTACCGCCTCCACATCGTCACCAACGCAACCCGCCTCGTCTTCAAAATCAATGCGACAACATCTCGAGTGTCACATGGGGAACTAGGAGTGAGTGAGAGAGAGCAGAGAGGAGGAAATAAAAGTGTGGTCATAAAGGGAACTGGAATGAGAGTTAAGCAGAGGATATGGGAGAGCGGTGTTTGCAACAACAAGCAGTTCGAGCGGACGAGTCCGTGGAGCTGACGTGTCATCTTCATGTGCTCCAAGATCCGTGCTTCCTATCGAACATTTTTTGCCTCAAGTGCCTGAACAACTGTTTGGTGGACACCACGGTTCTTTTTTTTTGAGGGAAACTTGCCGCTTCTTTATTTAAGATCCAAAGCTCGGAATGTCATCCGATATTACATCTAAGATAGAGTCTGGGGGACACCAAACCAAGTATTACATAAACCCTCCTCTGCAGCTACTCTTGCTAACTTATGAGCGGCAACATTTGCAAACCTACTATCCCCTGGAGCCGCAACCTTGGTGACCCCTTGATGAAACACCTGACCCAGTGGCCTCATAGTTCCATTCCGCGGTATCCAGTTCTCGTGGTGGATATTCACCCGAGACCCATCTCCTATTCTCCAGACCAGCCCCTCCCGCAGCAAGTCTCTACCATGTAGAACACTCCGAAAAGTATATGATGCATTAGACGGGCACGTAGCCGCTAGGATAGAGCTATCACGGAAGTACCTTGCCTTGAGCACCCGAGAAACCAGAGAGGACGGCATGGTCAGGATACGCCAAGCTTGTTTGGCTAAGAGAGCCTGATTGAAGGCTTCAGGGTCCCAGAAACCCAAACCCCCCTCTCTCTTAGGGGCACACATCTTTTCCCATGAGACCTAGTGCACTTTCCTTTCACCATTGGTTGCACCCCACCAGAATTGGGAAGAGATAGAAGTCAGATTCCGGCACGTCTTCTTTGCGAGGTGAAAACAACTCATAGTGAAAGCGGGTACAGCTTGCAGCCCCGATTTGATCAGAACCATCCTTGCCTTCTTAGACAGACCCTGACTCTTCCATCCTCCAACCTTCCCTTTCGAGCTTTCAGTCAAGTATTTGAAAGTCCCATCCTTAGATCTCCCAACCCGTGTTGGCAAACCTAAGTACTTCTCACTTAAAGCTTCCGATTGGATGCCCACCGTCTGTTTCAGCATGGTCTTGTTCTTGCTACCTCTTTTAGCACTGCGTTGGTTTTCCCCGAAGAGTAAGGGATGATGCAACAAAGTAGCGTAAGTATTTCCCTTAGTTTTTTAGAACCAAGGTATCAATCCAGTAGGAGGCTACGCGCGAGTCCTTCGCACCTGACCAAAACAAATAAATACTCACAACCAACGCAAATGGGGGTTGTCAATCCCTATAGGGCCACTTACGAGAGTGAGATCTGATAGATATGATAAGATACTATTTTTGGTATTTTTATGATAATGATGCAAAGTAAAATAAAGGCAAAGTAAATAGCAAAGTAGTAGGAGATTGATATGATAAAGATAGACCCGGGGGCCATAGGTTTCACTAGTGACTTCTCTCGAGAGCATAAGTATTCTATGTTGGGTGAACAAATTACTGTTGAGCAATTGACAGAATTGAGCATAGTTATGAAAATATCTAGGTATGATCATGTATATAGGCATCACATCCGAGACAAGTAGACCGACTCCTGCCTGCATCTACTACTATTACTCCACTCATCGACCGCTATCCAGCATGCATCTAGAGTATTAAGTTAAAAACAGAGTAATGCCTTAAGCAAGATGACATGATGTAGAGGGATAGACTCATGCAATATGAAGAAAACCCCATCTTGTTATCCTCGATGGCAACAATACAATACATGCCTTGCTGCCCTTACTGTCACCGGGAAAGGACACCGCAAGATTGAACCCAAAGCTAAGCACTTCTCCCATTGCAAGAAAGATCAATCTAGTAGGCCGAACCAAACTGATAATTCGAAGAGACTTGCAAAGATAACCAATCATACATAAAATAATTCAGAGAAGATTCAAATATTATTCATAGATAGACTTGATCATAAACCCACAATTCATCGGTCCCAACAAACACACCGCAAAAAGAAGATTACATCGAATAGATCTCCACAAGAGAGGGGGAGAACATTGTATTGAGATCCAAAAAGAGAGAAGAAGCCATCTAGCTACTAACTATGGACCCGTAGGTCTGAGGTAAACTACTCACACTTCATCGGAGGGGCTATGGTGTTGATGTAGAAGCCCTCCGTGATCGATGCCCCCTCCGGTGGAGCTCCGGAATAGGCCCCAAGATGGGATCTCATGGATACATAAAGTTACGGCGGTGGAATTAGGGTTTTGGCTCTTGTTCTGATCATTTGGGGGTACGTGGATATATATAGGAGGAAGGAGTGCGTCGGTGGAGCAACAGGGGCCCCACGAGGGTGGACGGTGTGCCCCCTACCTCGTGGCCTCCCGTTTTATTTCTTGACATAGGGCCCAAGTCTCACTAGTCTTATTCGTTGAGAAAATCACGTTCCCAAAGGTTTCATTCCGTTTGGACTCCGTTTGATATTCCTTTTCTTCGAAACCCTAAAACAGGCAAAAAACAGCAATTCTGGGCTGGGCCTCCGGTTAATAAGTTAGTCCCAAAAATAATATAAAAGTGTATAATAAAGCCCAATAATGTCCAAAACAGTAGATAATATAGCATGGAGCAATCAAAAATTATAGATACGTTGGAGACGTATCAAGCATCCCCAAGCTTAATTCCTGCTCGTCCTCGAGTAGGTAAATGATAAAAACAGAATTTTTGATGTGGAGTGCTACTTGGCATAATTTTAGTGTAATTCTTCTTAATTGTGGTATGAATATTTGGATCCGAAATATTCAAGACAAAAGTTCATATTGACATAAAAATGATAATAGTTCAAGCATACTAACTAAGCAATTATGTCTTCTCAAAATAACATGGCCAAAGAAAGTTCATCCCTACAAAATCATATGGTTTAGTCATGTTTCATTTTCGTCACACAAGAATGCTATCATCATGCACAACCCCGATGACAAGCCAAGCAATTGTTTCATACTTTAGTAATCTCAAACCTATAAACTTTCACGCAATATATGAGCGCGAGCCATGGACATAGCACTATAGGTGGAATAGAATATAATGAGGGGGGGTTATGTGGAGAAGACAAAAAAGGAGGAAGTCTCACATCAACGAGGCTAATCAATGGGCTATGGAGATGCCCACCGATTGATATTAATGCAAGGAGTAGGGATTGCCATGCAACGGATGCACTAGAGCTATAAATGTATGAAAGCTCAACAAAAGAAACTAGTGGGTGTGCATCCAACTTGCTTGCTCACGAAGACCTAGGGCACTTGAGGAGGCCCATTGTTGGAATATACAAGCCAAGTTCTATAATGAAGAATTCCCACTAGTATATGAAAGTGATAACTTGAGAGACTCTCTACAATGAAGATCATGGTGCTACTTTGAAGCACAAGTGTGGTAAAGGATAGTAACATTGTCCCTTCTCTCTTTTTCTCTCATTTTTTTTCCTTTTTTGGGCCTTTTCTCCTTTTTATGGCCTTTCTTCTCTCTTTTATATATATATTCCTCACTTGGGACAATGCTCTAGAAAATGATGATCATCACACTTCTATTTATTTACAACTCAATGATTACAACTCGATACTAGAACAAAGATGACTCTATATGAATGCCTACGTCAGTGTACCGGGATATGCAATGGACCAAGAGTGACATGTATGAAAGAATTATGAACGGTGGCTTTGCCACAAATACTATGTCAACTACATGACCATGCTAAGCAATATGACAATGATGAATGTGTCATGATGAACGGAATGATGGAAAGTTGCATGGCAATATATCTCAGAATGGCTATGTAAATGCCATAATAGGTAGGTATGGTGGCTGTTTTGAGGAAGATATAAGGAGGTTTATGTGTGAAAGAGCGTATCATATCACGGGGTTTGGATGCACCGGCGAAGTTTGCGCCAACTCTCAATGTGAGAAAGGGCAATGCATGGTACCGAAGAGGCTAGCAAGGATGGAAGGGTGAGAGTGGGTATAATCCATGGACTCAAGATTAGTCATAAAGAACTCACATACTTATTGCAAAAATCTACAAGTCATCAAAAACCTCGGTACTACGCACATGCTCCTAGGGGTATAGATTGGTAGGAAAAGACCATCGCTCGTCCCCGACCGCCACTCATAAGGAAGACAATCAAATAACACCTCATGTTTCAAATTTGTTGCATAACGTTTACCATACGTGCATGTTACGGGACTTGTAAACCACAACACAAGTATTTCTCAATTTCACAACTACTCAACTAGCACGACTTTGATATTATTACCTCCATGTCTCAAAACAATCATCAAGCATCAAACTTCTCTTAGTATTCAACACACTCATAAGAAAGTTTTATTATTAATCTTGCATACCAAGCATATTAGGATTTTAAGCAAATTACCATGCTATTAAGACTCTCGAAATAATCTAAGTGAAGCATGAGAGATCAATAGTTTCTATAAAACAAATCCACCACCATGCTCTAAAAGGTATAAGTGAAGAACTAGAGCAAAATTATATAACTCAAAAGATATAAGCGAAGCACATACAGTATTCTAACAAATTCCAAATCATGTATGGCTCTCTCAAAAGGTGTGTACAGCAAGGATGATTGTGGTAAACTAACAAGCAAAGACTCAAATAATACAAGACGCTCCAAGCAAAACACATATCATGTGGCGAATAAAAATATAGCTCCAAGTAAAGTTATCGATAGAAGTAGACGAAAGAGGGGATGCCTTCCGGGGCATCCCCAAGCTTTGGCTTTTAGGTGTCCTTAGATTATCTTGGGGGTGCCATGGGCATCCCCAAGCTTAGGCTCTTGCCACTCCTTGTTCCATAATCCATCAAATCTTTACCCAAAACTTGAAAACTTCACAACACAAAACTTAAAGTAGAAAATCTCGTGAGCTCCGTTAGCGAAAGAAAACAAAAGACCACTTCAAGGTACTGTAATGAACTCATTATTTATTTATATGGGTGTTATACCTACTTTATTCCAACTTCTCTATGGTTTATAAACTATTTTACTAGCCATAGATTCATCAAAATAAGTAAACAACACATGAAAAAACAGAATCTGTCAAAAACATAATAGTCTGTAGTAATCTGTAGCTAGAGCAAGATCTGGAACCCCAAAAATTCTAAAATAAATTGCTGGATGTGAGGAATTTATCTATTAATCATCTGCAAAAAGAATTAACTAAATAGCACTTTCCAAATAAAAATGACAGCAGTTCTCGTGAGCGCTAAAGTTTCTATTTTTTACAGCAAGTTCAACAAGACTTTCCCCAAGTCTTCCCAACGGTTCTACTTGGCACAAACACTAATTAAACACAAAAAACACAACCAAAACGGAGGCTAGATAATTTATTTATTACTAAACAGGAGCAAAAAGCAAGGAATAAAAATAAAATTGGGTTGCCTCCCAACAAGCGCTATCGTTTAACGCCCCTAGCTAGGCATAACAAGCAAGAATAGATCTAGGTATTGCCATCTTTGTTTTCAACTTTTTAGCGGAATCAGGTTCGAATCCGGGAGGTTCTTTACGTTTCCCTTCACATTCTGAAATTTTTAGATCTAATGAATCCAACCGCTTATTGCAAAGGGTAATCAACATATTCATGCGGTGAATATTTCCACTAATGTTCTTAAGAGGTTCAAGAGATTTCTACAAGATTTTAGTAACTTCACAAATTTTTTCAAAAACTTGTGTCTCTTCCTGGGTAGGATGAGGCCCCTTTTGTTGAGGTAGTGTTCCCACTATACCTTCTATAATTTCAAGTGCAATACGGGGATCGATTTCAATAAAATTGCCTTTGGCAATGCAATCCAAGAGTTGTCTATGAGACATATTTAATCCAACATAAAAATTGCGAAGCAAAATTCTCAGATTTGTTTCAGAGGTACAATTACGATGAGATTCCATTATTCTCAACCAGGCATCTTTTAAGTTTTCTCCTAACCTTTGTTTAAAGTGAAAGATTTCGAACTCAGGGGTCAACGGAGAAGATAAGGGACTAGCCATAACTACAAGTAAGCAAACTAACACACAAGCAAACAAAAAGCAAGCGGGCAAAAAGAGGCAAATAGAGAAAGAGAGGGAGGATAGAGAGATAGAGGGCAAATAAAACGTCAAGGGTGAAGTGGGGGAGAGGGAAACGAGAGGCAAATGGCAAATAATGTAATGCGGGAGATAAGGGTATGTGATGGGTACTTGGTATGTTGACTTTTGTGTAGACATCCCCGGCAACAGCGCCAAAAATCCTTCTTGCTACCTCTTTTAGCACTGCGTTGGTTTTCCCCGAAGAGGAAGGGATGATGCAGCAAAGTAGCGTAAGTATTTCCCTCAGTTTTTGAGAACCAAGGTATCAATCCAGTAGGAGGCTACGCGTGAGTCCCTCGCACCTGCACAAAACAAATAAATCCTCGCAACCAACGCAAATAGGGGTTGTCAATCCCTATAGGGCCACTTACGAGAGTGAGATCTGATAGATATGATAAGATAATATTTTTGGTATTTTTATGATAAAGATGCAAAGTAAAATAAAGGCAAAGTAAATAGCAAAGTAAATAACTAAGTAGTAGGAGATTGATATGATAAAGATAGACCCAGGGGCCAAAGGTTTCACTGGTGGATTCTCTCGATAGCATAAGTATTATACGGTGGGTGAACAAATTACTGTTGAGCAATTGACAGAATTGAGCATAGTTATGAGAATATCTAGGTATGATCATGTATACAGGCATCACGTCCGAGACAAGTAGACTGACTCCTGCCTGCATCTACTACTATTACTCCACTCATCGACCGCTATCCATCATGCATCTAGAGTATTAAGTTAAAAATAGAGTAATGCCTTAAGCAAGATGACATGATGTAGATGGATAGACTCATGCAATATGAAGAAAACCCCATCTTGTTATCCTCGATGGCAACAATACAATACGTGCCTTGCTGCCCATACTGTCACTGGGAAAGGACACCGCAAGATTGAGCCCAAAGCTAAGCACGTCTCCCATTGCAAGAAAGATCAATCTAGTAGGCCAAACCAAACTGATAATTCAAAGAGACTTGCAAAGATAACCAATCATACATAAAAGAATTCAGAGAAGATTCAAATATTATTCATAGATAGACTTGATCATAAACCCACAATTCATTGGTCCCAACAAACACACCGTAAAAAGAAGATTACATCAAATAGATCTCCACAAGAGAGGGGGAGAACATTGTATTGAGATCCAAAAAGAGAGAAGAAGCCATCTAGCTACTAACTATGGACCCGTAGGTCTGAGGTAAACTACTCACACTTCATCGGAGGGGCTATGGTGTTGATGCAGAAGCCCTCCGTGATTGATGCCCCCTCAGGCGGAGCTCCGGAACAGGCCCCAAGATGGGATCTCGTGGATACAGAAAGTTACGGCGGTGGAATTAGGGTTTTGGGTCCTGTTCTTATCGTTTGGGGGTACGTGGATATATATAGGAGGAAGGAGTACGTCGGTGGAGCAACAGGGGGCCTACGAGGGTGGAGGGCGCGCCTGGTGGGGGTGGGCGCGCCCCCTACCTCGTGGCCTCCTGTTTTATTTCTTGGCGTAGGGTCCAAGTCTCTTTGGTCTTATTCGTTGAGAAAATCACGTTCTCGAAGGTTTCATTCCGTTTGGACTCCGTTTGATATTCCTTTTCTTCGAAACCCTAAAACAGGCAAAAAAACAGCAATTCTGGGCTGGTCCTCCGGTTAATAGGTTAGTCCCAAAAATAATATAAAAGTGGATAATAATGTCCAAAACAGTTGATAATATAGCATGGAGCAATCAAAAATTATAGATACGTTGGAGACGTATCAGTTCTCCTCAGAGCAGCCCCCGCCAAAGAAAATTGATGACTTATCAAGATTCACTCTTTGGCCCGAGGCAGACTCGTACTTCACTAGTATCTCTCTGAGCTCCGTCATGCTTTCCTCCGATCCTTCCAGGAAAACAATGCTGTCGTCTGTGAATAACAGATGTGTGATGTGGGGGCCAGTGCTCCCAAATGACACACCCTTGATGACCCGGTCATTTTGAGCTCTTTTAAGCAGAGCCGAGAAACCCTCCACACAAAACAAAAAGAGATAGGGGAGAGTGGATCACCCTGCCAAAGCCCTCTGGAAGGAAGAAAACACCTTGAGAGCCCCCCATTGAGTTTAACAGAAAAACTAGCAGAAGTCACACACCTCATGATCATAGCAACCCATTGAGGGGCAAAACCCATTCTGTTCATCATTTGCACCAAGAAAGGCCACTCAACCCGGTCGTAAGCCTTCATCATATCCAGTTTGACCGCACAAAGACTCTTCTTTCTTTTTCTAGTGCGGATCGCGTGGACACACTCATAAGCCACAAGCACATTGTCACTAATGAGCCGTCCAGGAACAAAAGCACTTTGCTCTTCAGAAATGAGAACAAGCAGAATGATCTTCAACCTATTGGCTAGTACCTTGGTAGCAAGCTTGTAAAGCACATTACATAGGCTTATCGGTCTGAACTGAGACATAGACTCCGGTGCATTTATCTTAGGGATCATGATTATGACCGTGGCATTGAAAGAGTCCGGGGTAGCAGCACCACTAAGGAAATCACGGATCACAGCACAAACATCCTCCTTGACAAGCGCCCAGTGGCGCTGGTAGAAGATAGCAGGAAGCCCGTCCGGTCCCGACGCTTTAGTGGGACCCATTTGGAACAGCGCCTGCTCAATCTCAATGTCAGAAAAAGGGGCAATAAGCTTTGCATTCATATCCTCAGTGACTGCCGGAGCAATGTGACCCAGCAGTCCCTGCGCCCCAACCGAACCCTCAGAAGTGAGCAGATGCTCGTAGAAAGCAGCAACAACCTCACACATTTCCTCATTCACGACTGCCCGAGAGCCGCCCCCCTTAAGCAGGGCCTTAACAGTGTTTTTCTCCTCCTATGGGTAGCTCTTGCTTGGAAATACTTCATATTTTGATCTCCCGCCTGCAACCAGTCCACTCGCGATCGTTGTCTGTACATAATCTCTTCCCTTTCACAAGTCTCACAGAGCCGCTCCTCAATATCTCTGACCTCCTAGTTCATACCCGAGTGGGTCGTTCTAATTCTAGCCTCCTCCAACTGTTTTTTGAGCTTATAAATTTTCCTACGAATGGAGCCAAAAACCTCCCTCGCCCACCGTTGCATACTCCCAGAGACAGTGGCCAGCCGCTGCCATACATCGTCAAGCCCTTGTCCACCAGAGCCTGCCGCTGCCCATGCCTCCGCAACCATTTCATCATACTGTGCGTGTCTGGTCCATGCCTCTTC
>NC_041384.1:131063193-131064432 GCF_002162155.2 Triticum dicoccoides | reverse complement strand
TATCGCATGGAGCCGTCTCCAATGCTTTAATGAGCAGCGCCTGGTGGTCCGATTCTTCTGTCACAATGTGCTCCACCACCGACGCCGGGAAGGATTCAAGAAATGTTTCAGAGCACACGGCTCTATACAACCTAACTTTAATATTATCAGCTCCATCCCTCGTATTATCCCAAGTATAAGGGAAACCTGAGAAACCCATGTCAGCAAGGCCGCAGTCGGCTAGACAGTCTCGAAAGTTCTCCATTTGGGCAAAGCTTCTCAAGTTACCACCAAGCTGGTCCGTGTAGAACAGAGCCTCATTAAAATCGCCCGCGCATAACCAAGGAAGATCATCCTGCGACCTTAGGAATCGAATCGCCTCCCAAGATTTATTTCGAAGCTCAGTTCTTGGCTCACCATAGAAACCAGTGAATCTAGCGTTTTTGCCATCATGGACAATCTTAGCATCAATGAAATATTTGCACCATGGCCGAACAGTAACATCAACGTGATCTCTCCACCATAATGCTAGACCCCCACTCTTGCCCACACAATCAACTGCAACACCATTCTGAAAACCCAAACTCCACCTGATCCTCTCCATAGCCCTTTGCCTTCTTCTTTGTTTCACATAAGAACACCACCATAGGGTTGTGAGACCGAATGAGGTCCCGAAGTTCACCAACTGTCGAGGCCAACCCCCAAACCCCGACAGTTCCAAGATAAGAGATTCATTGCTCTCGGCGGCCCTGCTGGGGCAGGGTCCGCCGCTCCGTCATAGCTCTCTGAGATGCGGTCAAACACTGTAGACATCTTGCGTCTCGTATCGCGAATGAAAGCATCCTGTCCATCCTGTCTGTCCAGATCGCCCTTGGCAATCCACATCTGCCTTGTTCCTCTCTTCCTGCTTACATCCTCCACATGCCCCTGAGAAGAACTGCCGTGTTGCGGGACCCCCTCCCTCCGATGGTGGTTCACGTAATGGCCCTTACATCGGGAGCGATCCCCATGCATAACGGTTCATGCATATTGGGCGCATGCATGCCGGGCTCACCCTGTGGATCCCCTGAATCCCATCGGTGCATGTCTCAAAAAAAACCGTTTTCTTCAGGGGCCTATGGGAACATACCTTGCGAACAGCGGACCATCGAGAGGCCTTGGGGTAAGATTGATCCTCGTCCTCAAAAACCATCCCATCGGCCTCTTTGTCCAACAGCATCATTCCGCCCAACCTCTTCGACAAGCTCGCTGCCAGATCCG
>NC_041384.1:131059716-131062978 GCF_002162155.2 Triticum dicoccoides | reverse complement strand
GCCCCCGGGCCATCAGTCGCACCGGTCCGCCGCGCCGGCGTGGTGGGAACCGCCTTCCCACCGCGGTTCTTTTTACATCATCTACTTGTTGGAGATGCTGTAATCGACTCGCTAAAATCCGCAAACCTCGAGCGGCATCTAGGGCGTAGCTCCCGCCTCCTGTGATGGACCAGCGAATCGGGTTCCCCCGTTCTACGGCGACGAAGCGGCCACGCGGTCTCGATGCTCCTCCTCCGCCGGCTATCGCAAAACTACTACGTTCTTCCTTCATAAGACATGAGCCACTCTCGGAGAGATTTGGGGGCGAGTTTTCCGCGTTCACCCAATTTGGATCCGAGTCCACCGATCCGGACACCCTGGTCTCTCGTCGAGTGAATTGAGATTCGGGGTCGTGGTTGGAGGTTGTTTTGGCAGTGTGGATTACTGGTGTTTTGTGTGATTATGGGTGAGGCGCCGAACAGGCGGCACGTCGCCCATCCGACTGGGATTCGTCATTTCTCCCATCCCCTCTCAGGTGCTTTCCATGGCTGGAACATTCTAGTGTATCGGCTGTAACAGTTGAGTGCACTGGCTACAACGCCTGTACAATACCTAGGGTTTGGGGGCTTGTAGATGGTAGTCTCGATTGGCCAGATCTGGGGAGGATCAGCTGTTGCGAGGCCCGGGAGTGGAGGAGGAGAGGAGAAAGCGCAAATTGTAAAATGACATGTAAAACGGGCTATATTTTGGGTATGGTGGGCAGTCAATCTAGTGGGCATTCCTAGTTGCCCGTGTGATGTATAACAGCCCCTTGGGATGGCTTCACGCTTGATATCTGAAATTCTATATATTTTCTTGGTCATCATGGTTGTTTAACCTTCCTTTACTTCTGTTTTGCAGATGATGGTATGATGCTGCTGCTGTTTGAGACGCCCTCTGGCTTTGCAATTTTCAGTTTTCGTGCATCGGTCATCGAAGAACCAAATGCCCTGGAGGTACTATGTTTTTCCTTGGTTATTGATGTGCTTCCTTTCTCTTGCCGTCTATGTCAGTACCTTATTTTCTGTTTTGTCCTTATCTCCTCCAGAAAATATGGACGCACTTCATTCTGAATGGGACGGCAAAGAGTGTTAGTGCCCTCTTCTTTCCTTCGGTTCCCTTCTTCTAGTTGCTATATTTCCATATGTTTCTAGGTGCAGAATTAATTCTAGTATTAGTTATTTTGCACCCGTCATTATTTCGTGTTTATTTGTTTATTTTACTAGAGGATACCCCGCATGTTGCGGCGGGAAATTATGCAAAGATTTAGAGAGATATAAAAAATTGGAAATCGGTAATGTGTGATAGTTATTAGATTGACAAATTTCAGCACAGTAAAGTTAAAGTTGATCCATCTTCTCAATTCCAAGCTCACCAAACTACTGAAATTACAGCGGACAACTATAGCTTATTCAGAGGATTTGAAGAATATTCTGTTGTGACTTACAATGAGGACGGTAGTGGATCAATGCATACCAATGACTTACAATAAGAGAAATAATTAAACTTTGCTTTGCATGGCGGTGATAGCAATATCCTACAATTAGAAGTTTGAGAAATAAACATGGGTTAGTGCTGAAAATTTGGCTTTCTTCTTAGTGGACATGACGATGAGGCTCAACAAATACGTGCAAAACAAACATAATAGGCCGCTCACACCTCGGTCGAGTTGTTGAATTGCTACTGCCAGGATATTTGCAAGTGCTCACCTTTGTAAGGAAAAGGGAATTAAGTGTTTCAATATGGAATGTGGTTAAGCAACATACCAAATTTAGTGTGGTTGTAGGGATTTTCTTCCCAACTATTTCTCCAACCTTTTACATATGCATGAGATTGCGTTGGTTCACCGGGAAGCAACCTGTAATTGTAAAGAAGATCTGTCCATGTGTTAATGTCATTAGTATTAAGCATGAGTAGATATAGCATTTAGGCCCAAAACACATTGTAAAAAGTATGATAACAAAGATGAAAATAAGTTCTGATCGTAGGAATACAAACAAAGACTATTCATACATTTTAAAAATGTATTTCGCATTACAATCATATGTAAACAAATTTGAAAAGATTTGGGGTAAACCTGGGGATGGGATTCGCGCAGGAGATAAATGCCATGAACTCCGATTCATAGGGCGGTGCTCCTCTTGCAATTGACGGCCAATATCCTATACAGGAGGTGGACGATGATGTCGGGCCGGACTCGAGAACTCCATACTCCAAACGAAAGGGAAAGCAGGTGGAGGATTTGGGATCAGAGGTCGAGGGAGCGGCTTGGTGCACTTGTGCGCGGTGCCACCGACCCACGCCTAGGTCTACCCGGTGCCAGTGTCCGCGTTGTGGAGGCCGCAGTGCGCTCTGCAGAAGCCCTCGATGACCACATCCTGGTCCGTGAGCACCACCATGAGGGCGCATTTCTTGGGTAGTGCGTCGGTCGCAGGCTGGATGATTTGAACCGGAGTTAGCGACTCGCCGAGGGAGTACCGAGTAGTGCTTGTCGGAAGGATGTAGGTCATCGCGTTCGAGGCGGGCGGCGCCACTCGTCTTTGTGTTCGACTGTAGACATGGACAAATCAGTGGCACAAACAATTAGGTATTATGGCAGCAGTGCCTGGGTCTCTGATGGCGATGACCTGTGAAGGCTTGCTAGTGGCGGCGCAGTGTGGAGAGAGAGGTACAGACTACAGATAGAGGGCAGATGAGAAGAATCGGTAGGGATTTTTTTTGGGAAGAAACGGTGGAGAGATTTATTCGTCCAAGGAGATGAAGGACCCTAGTCGTCTGCGTATTAATCTCCATCAAGCAGTTCCCTTGTTAATAGCTAGCTAACTGGTGAGTATTTGTGATCCTATATTGAAGGCTATCCCTAGAACCACTGCATGCACGTAGTAGTTGTTGTTTGTTGGGCATCGCTAGCGATGAACGCATGCAAGGAGTCTAGTGGTAAGTGATAGACATTAATTTTTTTCTAATAATCTGTTTTATGCGGGAGGCCTTGATGGATGGAGAACTGGTGACGAATGCTGATGTGTATAGCTTGCATGTCAAGAGAAATAAGGTAGTGGAGTGCTCTTATATAGATATAGTAGATTTTCTTGCACTGAGGAGAACATAGAGAGTAACACAAATTTAAGCATGTAGCCAGTTCGTGAACGATTGCGCACCCAAAAACAACTTTGCTAAATGGCTACCGTGGGTTTAACGAGATTTTTAGTGAATTCGTGTGAGCAGGCTTAACCTAACCGCGGGG